>NC_036247.1:12736448-12738904 GCF_002742605.1 Olea europaea var. sylvestris | reverse complement strand
ATATATACTTACATATTAATTCTATATATACCCACAATGATGGGATTCCAAAAGATAAATTATTTTATGTTAAGAATTTATCGTATTCTTTGTTTATATTAATAAATATTCTACTACTTCACTATAAATGGATATCAATTATCACTAGTTAACCCGGATGACGGCTCAATACCACAACGTGAATAAAGAATCACTCAAATTGAAAGATCTATTATAAAGGAATAATTTTAGTGTCCGAGTGGGGTCCACCCATGTAAGAGGATGAACACCTTTAGGTACAGGAAATTATGTACCATTAGCATGATTGTATTTTATATTACGTTTTCACGTAATAAGTACCTCAAAAATTATTGGATATTTTTTGAAACCCAAATAATTAGATAGTATACACGAGTTTCACAGCTTTTTATTTTATTTTTTAAGTAGTAACGTTTATTTGTATGGTAAGAAATGTATTCGAAGCAAGTATTGAGATTCCCATTTAGACGATCAATCTATAATTGGCAATAAGGATGAGAAATACAACATCCATATCAAGTTTCACCCCACTAATCAAATGGGGCAAGACGGTCATAATAACGGTTCTTCTCCATATTTTTACTATGCGATCCATAGGTAGTCATATTAATAGAGATACATACTATACTTCTCTCTGAGATTTATATTGCCTGTTGTTTTTAGTTAAGGTAAAACAAAAAAAGAATAAATAAGAAATGATGCAACAAACTACAAGTAGGAAGCAAGTTTTGAAGTAATTTTGCCCCGGTATAGCAACATTGCAAATATTTAATCTGACTCGTCTTGAACTTGTCGACTGGCAAACGGCTCTAAGAGGAGTTTTCTTCGTATTGAACCTGATACGCATTAATGACATGATTAATAAGATAAATTAGACTATAAAGGACAATATAAACGAAAAAAGAAAAAAGAAAAACGAAAGTTAAATTTGTCTATTGTTAAGTCATATTTCGTAGTGTGTGCCAAATATACCTTAATTGACTTTACATCAGCTCATTTTTGAAGCAGCACGTCCTTCAATGGGTCCGGCTGTGATATCTTAGGAGGGGTTGAATGTTCTGATTGGGAAAACACAATGAGTATTTGCATAAGGATCATAATCAAAGCCAAGAAAACAGCACAAAATGCAATTTCTCCCCATGAGAAAGTGCACCATTGGAAAATTTTGACACATCCAAAAATGAGGAAACATGACCACAAGAGTACCACCTGTAAATAAAAATAAGAGTGAAATATAAATCAAAAATGGAAAAAGATGTATCAAGAAAACAAAATCACAATTTTATCGAACTCGTGGAAGGATATATACCAACAAAGATTTCTTCGGTCTACCGATGTTTATGCATTGTTTGTTACCAAACGTGTCCTTAGCAAGATGATGCTCCAGTAAAGCATCCTATCAGTCAATAAAACTTCAGGCATTAGTAAGTGTTAAACATCGGTTAAAATTTAACCAGCGTTCAAGGACTAGAGCTACTCTTCTTAACAAATATTGATTTTTTGAGATAGAAACTCAAGTCCCAATAATATGAGAGATATTGTGCTGACTGTGAGCACGAATTGGGCAAAAAGTTACTTTTTAAGCTAAAGGTTGCACATGTACAACTCGAAAAATTGGCCTCATCTTACAAGATAAATGACATACAAGAGGAAACAAATATTGCATAAAGCATTTTATTATGCTAGTTTTATTGGTCAAAGTTAGAAATAACTATTTCCAAATAAGTTATTGTACTTAAAAGTAAGAAAAAGTAACTTATCAATACTTTTTAATAAATTAAAAATTGCTTACAAAAGGCTTAGACAAACACATATTTTATGACCATAGTTTCAACAAGAATGCCTTTATAATAATATAGGCTTAAAATTTTTTCGGATACCTTGTATTTCTCTTAAGTTAACTTCAACCACAACATGTGAAATCCTGGCTTGTTTGGTATGGAGTACTATAGTGTTAAATAAGGGAAAAAAGTTAAAATATTGTCTATTAGAACTGGGGTTACTGTCAAGTCTTATTTACCAAACATGCAATGGATGTTCACTTATACGCATTGTTTCTATCTGTTCTCTATTCAGGGTACTCACTTTGCATGATAAGCCATATCAACCAAATTCATATCTACACTTTACCTTTGCCACAAATATATCTTTGCACCATTGCGCAATGTCACTATCTGATACTGGCAATTCTTGCATTAGATGCCGCTCAATGTGCAGATGTACCTGTAGAGAGACGCTTTAACAATTAAGTTGAGATTATTCAATGCCAATGGAAAAAAATACCTAACCCAATTGCCTATGTGGTGACGGAATGTGCTAAAAGACACCCACTGCATTGATGTAGGTTAAGAAAGCATTTGAATGATTTCTTTCATTTACAAACAATTTCCCATGGATCATTGGTTTGTATCATTCCAAATTCAACCAAAAAAAAAAAA
>NC_036247.1:12733144-12735447 GCF_002742605.1 Olea europaea var. sylvestris | reverse complement strand
AAAAAAAAAAAAGATTAAAATCCAGAACTTGCTCAGCATGATTTGATCATAACTAGGTGTTACAAGATTCTTCATTTAACGTATTAATGACTCAGTAAACCTAAAGAGAGCAGGTTTTAGAATGTTCTGGAAAGGAAAAATTGTCAAAAGTTGATGGCATACCACAGAGGAACGTCCCCTGATGAGTCTTAACAATGTAGGCCGAGGCTCATTTTTTGGGATAGCCAGTGTAATGTTATATATTACTGGAACAAATGAGCGCAAATGAGTTACTGCTGCAACAAAACCCTGGTAAAACACCATTTGAAAAGATAAAACTCATAAATATAGACACAGAATATGCTTTGAAATTTTTCTTACAGACCAGCTGCGAAATATAAAATTTTAATCTTAGTGGCACAACATAATGAGAATAAAGAACATTAAAATGACCATTGGTTCAAGAAGATCGTTTAGTCTAAAGAAATAGCTATTTTGGAAATGAACCTCTAACTAAGGCAGGGAAATTTATGGCCTGAGATAATGAATCAACTATTGAACCTTTATATTTGCATATGTGCATTATTCACAAAAATAACCTTGGTGCGGGGAATCAGAACATTCCTCGGAACAGGAAAACCTGCTGAAGCTGCATATTCTTGGGCCGCTAAAAGCTTTTCCATCGTAAAGCGAGTTCCTTCAACAAAAAGAGCCAACCAAAAAGGCCGGGGGTAATCACTTAACCCTTCGAATCCTGACTGCAGCATAACACACCTATAAGAACTATGTTATAGACAAAGATGGCATTTATTCTCATAGAAATTTAGAACAAGAGGCCGAGCATAGTTGTACCTTCAGTGTGTTCTCATCTTTGGCCCAAGTTCTCTCTAAAAATAGAAAACCAGAAAACCACATTGACCAACCTAAAACCTGCATAAATGGTAGTATTTCCCTTATCCATGAAACAGTTTTTGCCAGTTTCATCGAATGAATAGTCGCAAATATTTTGAAAACAAAGCCATTCAACTTTTATGAAAATCAGATCAAATCAATGCGCTTTTTGAATAAAAATTATATTTTTTATTTTCTCCATCTTTGGATTATATGTTGTTGGAGGAAAGATGGGTTTACTAACTTGAATTAGTTAAGGCTTTTAAGAGGACAACACTAATAGGAAGAAGGAAGTGAAAAAGGGAACTTGTATTTCTCAAATTCAAGACTTTACACACTTTTTGGTTTGTTACAAAATGGAGGGCACTACCCCTTTATATAGTGTTTACAAGAAGATTCTAGTCCACACATTTTCTAGAGACACCTAAACCACATATCAAGATATTTTCCTAGAATTCTCTAGATATTCTTTATAAAACTACATATCTTACTTAGATATTTATATAGATATTTATATAGATTGTTCTAGATAATGCTTCTAGAAATGCTATGCATGTTGGGCCTTTTAATTGATTTGGGCCTATAAGCAAAATCCTTAAGCCCATATTATTTAGTCCAAAAATCAAGTTTACTACTCAACATCCCCCCTTAAACTTGATTTTGCTACTCCAAGTAGAGTTCTTAACTTGCGGAACACATCATGCTTGAGTGGCTTAGTGAGAATGTCGGCGATCTGCTCCTGAGAGGTTACATATTTCAGCTGCACTTCTTTCTTTGCAATGCTTTCTCTTATGAAGTGATATCTTGTATCAATGTGCTTGCTTCTATCATGGAATACTGGGTTCTTTGCCAATGCCAATGCTGATTTGTTATCAACATGGATTTCGATTGGCTTTTCTTGTGATACTCCAAGCGTCTTTTGCTGATTTGTTATCAACATGGATTTCGATTGGCTCTTCTTGTGATACTCCAAGCGTCTTCAACAAGTTTCTAAGCCAAATCGCATGGCAGACACTTGATGTAACTGCAACATATTCAGCTTCACATGTAGATAGTGCTACGATCGATTGCTTCTTTGAGCTCCAAGTGAAAACTGTATCGCTCAAGTAAAACACGTACCCAGTCGTACTCTTTCTATCATCACTATCTCCGCCCCAATCGCTGTCACTATATCCAACAAGTTTGAACTCATTAGATGATGAATAGACTAAGCCATAATCAAGCGTACCTTTGATGTAGCGAAGAATTCTCTTTGCAGTTTTCATATGGGTCATGGTAGGTGTCTCCATATAGCGACTAATGAGCCCAACTCCAAAAAGGATATCTGGTCTTGTGCACGTCAAATATCTTAGACTCCCAACAAGACTCTTAAAAAGTGTTGAATTTACTTTTTCACCTTCATCATTCTTCGACAACTTGATTCCGCATTCGAC
>NC_036247.1:12673544-12731544 GCF_002742605.1 Olea europaea var. sylvestris | reverse complement strand
GTATCTTCTCAATTACTCGAGTGTCGTTCAACTTTTCTCCATTCCTTTTTAATTGATTCACAATAGCTAATACTCTAGAGAAGTAATCAGAAATTGATTCCGATTCTTTCATATGTAAAGCTTCAAACTCACCTCGAAGTGTTTGAAGTCGAACCTTTTTCACCTTCTCAACTCCTTTGTGGGAGTTTTGCAAGATCTCCCATGCTTCCTTACTTGTAGTAGCACAAGCTACTTTCTCGAACATGCCTTCATCTAAGGCTTGATAGATGAGGGTGAGCGCCTTCTTGTCCTTCTTCCTTGCATCCTTCAAACTATCCCTTTGTGCTTGGGATAGAGCAACCTCGTCTTGTGGCTCCGTGTAGCCTTTCTCTACGATCTCCCATGCATCTTGCGACCCGAGCAATGCTTTCATCCTTATACTCCAATTGTCGTAGTTATCCTTGTTGAGTTGGGGGACTTGAAAAGGAATCATCCCACTTGCCATTTTTCACAAGAACCTTGGGGCTCTGATACCAGTTTATTGGAGGAAAGATGGGTTTACTAACTTGGATTAGTTAAGGTTTTTAAGAGGACAACACTAATAGGAAGAAGGAAGTGAAAAAGGGAACTTGTATTTCTCAAATTCAAAACTTTACACACTTTTTGGCTTGTTACAAAATGGAGGGACTACCCCTTTATATAGTGTTTACAAGAAGATTCTAGTCCACACATTTTCTAGAGACACCTAAACCACATATCAAGATATTTTCTTAGAATTCTCTAGATATTCTTTATAAAACTACATATCTTACTTAGATATTTATATAGATTGTTCTAGATAATGCTTCTAGAAATGCTATGCATGTTGGGCCTTTTAATTGATTTGGGCCTATAAGCAAAATTCTTAAGCCCATATTATTTAGTCCAAAAATCAAGTTTACTACTCAACATATGTCCCTTGATGAACACGAAAGACTTGTCTTGTAGGAAATATCAACAACGGACTAATTAAGGGTATGTTACTCAACGGGAAATCTTTCTATGCTTTATGATAAATTTCCCCTTATTAGTTCATATTACCATTATTTGATTTTACTTTTCTGCTTTGATTGGCAGCGTGGTAGGTAAAAGTACAAATGAGGGCAGGAAAAAGCTTTAGGCTAATAGGTACAAAAACAAGAAATAAAACATATTCTTTTCAACACTTCATTTAATTTGAAGCGATCTGTTCTGAAACTTTTGTGACCAACTATGGTCACATTGGTCTATCTCCCCCTATTCTTCAAAATATCACGAATTATCAATAAATTAAGGAAGTTTCAGTTCCAAAATAAGATTAAACAGCTAGCATGATATAAGGAAACTCACAGGTAGAAATAATGCTGATTTCTTTATTATAGCTAGGGCGCTGCCAAGGCAACCTGCACGCTGTCAAAAGAAAAACATGCAATTCCACTCATGAGAAGGGGGGGAAAAAAGCAACCCAATACATGAACTGTGTATACTAAATTTCCTTATAATGAAAATAACGCATGTATTCATGATGCTGCTGCTTGTGTATTGACAATCATAACTAACATACTACGTGCCTCCTATTTGAAGAGATCATTTCGGTATAGAGGCTAATGTAAATTTCTGAAACATGAGCCTTTTATTAAAAAAAAAAATCCAGATACATACGGCAAAAAGTGGGCAGGGGTGAAGGTGCTGTTGAGAACCTTTAAAGAGGATTCTTAACTTTTATTCAGAAATCCAAGCAAATCAAATTATTTCTCTAGATAGTTTCAGGAAAATTTTCAATCGGAAGCACTGTGAAAATCTAAAAATCACTGAAAAGTATTTTAATTCAAACAGGTAAAAACCTGAGCTAAGACCCATCCAACAAGCCAGTCAATGTCACTTTTGTGGTTACAAATGAGAAGCGCATGTTCTTTACCTGAAATTTTCACAAATTCAAATTAGTGCAGTAAAGCAGTTCTTTCTAGATCTAAATGTAACAGACTTATTAGAAGAATTGCACATATGCACAGGGTAAGGTTAAATTTCTTACCCATTAATTCAAAAGTTTCAAGATCTGTGTATAGCTCAACCTGTTCAACAGTAAACATAAAACCAGCAAGATAATTATGTATCACTTTTTTTTTATCTTCATTCATGGTACTTTAACACCTGTAAAACTTTATTCAAGTCCTTCATACATGAACAAACATTATATTAACAAATACTTTCTTCACACAATCATTTTTTGATAGACAATCCACTTATGCAATTGAAATAGGTTTGGAATCCACTTAAGCACACAAGTGGTGCCTCGATTTACTTAGCAACAAAATCAACTTCTCGCAAGAATTTAGATCATGTAATGAATCAAGCCAATATAATGAATTTAGTGGTTTCTGCATTTGGAAGTCGAGTTATCCCAAGACAAACAACTTATGGAAACAATAATATGACTAAAAGCTTACTGAGATGTCAAGACTTAATTTTCAAGTTTCTGTATTTAACGCTGAAACTAAAATTTATAAAGTACTATGGAAAAATACTTGGATAACAGCTCAGTTTGACATCCAAAATTTAGCTACATGCAATTTCAGATTAATTAATTGAACATCTTACCTTGACATTTTTAAAAATTTATACCAGAAGAGGTGTAGGAAAACATATGAACATTTAGGAAGATAAAATTGGTGCAATATGAATGCCTAAATATTTAAATTCTGAACATTAAACATCAAAATTTGACAGGGCAAATACCCAGACCATACTTGAATCCAAAAAGAAGTCTACTTCTTGTGAACTTTGTACAGATAAAACTTGAATAGGATCTGGCAAACTAATTTTTCCTATTGTTGCAAAAGACACTTGATGCAATTCCTTAATTATGAGAAGCTATTTCCTTAAGAAGGATCATGACTTTTAGGACGTGTAACAACAAATTAGAATGAATGGAGAACATTAGAATAGTTTTTAAAAACCTTGATGTTTGCCCACCAATCGAAAAGCCAAATGACCTCCAACCACAGTAGTTCTGTGACTTCTTTGTTGATCCTTCTGTAAGTGTTCTTTGAGATAGGGCGAACAAGGACAAGGAGAAGTGCCTGAAAAGGTAATGTAAGATACAAAATTTGTAGAAAAGTATCCAATCAAGGACATGGATTTCGTCCTGCAATGATCATATCCTCTAACAACTATTATAAATGTCTTTCTCATCATAGTTTTATGGAAGTGGATTTATATATTTTTACAATCACTATGTGGCTAAAACCATCTGTCAAAAGGCATTTGGAAACAAGAAATAATAAAACTTGAAGAATGGGATAGAAATAGGAAAAACATGATCTGCAGAACCTAGAAATTGACATCATTGTAAAGGCGTAATCCCTAACCTAGAAGCTGCACCAACCTCCTTCATAAGAAATCTTATGTAATTGCCCAGGCCATTAACATCAGTCTATGTTAATTCATTTAAATCCCCCAAAATAAAGCTACAGGTGAATTTGCATTCTAGTGGTGTTCAAAATGGCACCCGACAAACTCTCTAGATCGAAAGGGCACTTGTCACAGCAGACCTTGAAACCGACGATCCATGAATAAGAACCTAAAGCTTACTTTCTCTCTTACAGAGATGCAGTATCATATTGGGTGCTTAAATTCTACTTGACATGGTTCCAGTGGAACTTATAAGGGTTTGAATTCCACATTGGAAGTATGGACTTCCTTTGCGTGGTTTATAGGTTTGGACTCTCCAATTATGGCTCTTCCAAGCTATAACATTATCGTCAAAGCAAGCATCGCGTCTCGAGACCCTGGTTGGTGAATGGACGCCAGCCCCATGTGGCATCGGGGTCCGAAGCGTGGTGGTTTGTCATGGTTCTGGTGGAACTTATAGGAGTTTGAATTCCACGTCAAAAATATGGGCTTCCTTTGCTTGGACTCTCCAACTTCAATGGCTAGCTTTTGAGATATGACTCTCCCAACTTCACACTAAACAACACCCCTTCAGCCCATCCAACCCCATCAGGGCCCAACATCAAATGCCTTTATCGGTTGATCATTTTCATCATTCACACTGATCGCAGCAAATTGTTTTCGTTAAACCAGATTATAAACCTGAATATTATTGCTTAAACTGCACTGCCCCATTTCTTCCCTGTTAAACCAGATATGGCTGCGGCTTCAATACAACATTTACATGTCAATAGTAATTATCACGAGGCTATCTATTATTTAAGAGAAATTTATGAATCAACGATTAATTATTTATTTTTAGTGTATTCATACCCAAGTTTAAGGTGTATATGTATTACAAGATGAAGATCCATAATAAAGCATCATGTCAAAATAGCATTCACAAGCTAGCAAAATCAATGATTCTATAACGTGCACAAAGAAACCAGGAACCATTGATGAAACGTAGAAATAAACAAATCCCAGCACACAGATTCCTTGATCTCATTACACATTGATCGAACACAACATGCTTGATAAGATTCCCAAAAAAAAAAAAAAAAAAAGAAACTGATTACTTTGAGACAGGGAGAAATGAAATGGGTTGTGAATGTACCTGAATGGAGTTGACAATGAGGCCAGATAGAAGGAAGAGTAGACCTAATGGCAGAACTACCACAGCTGCGATCGCCATTGCTGACACAATTCAGCTTCAGATTTTTGTTTTGTTTTTCTATTGTGGAGGGGGAGACAGAGAGAATCGGAGTGGGCTGTATTAACCGTTTAAATAATAATGAAATGATTCGTTGAGAATTCTAACTGAAAAAAAACTAACGTGCGCCTTATTGCTTTTTACATTTTATTTTTATATTTTTTCCTTCTCCTTTATTTTAACCTCCTCAACAAGAAATTTTACCCCCGTTTTTGTCCCCCATTTTTTAAAATTAAAATGAGTGAAACAGTATTTTTGTGAAAAATGAGCGGTTGAAAAAGAAGAAAAAATTTCAATTTACGTATAATATTATTTTATAAAAAATTGTGTGATTGAAAATAAAATAAAAAATAATGAAATTTAATTTAATGTGAACCAAACGGATTATCCGAGAAAGGTACAACGATGTGTTAAAATGATTCAAATCTAGTCATTATGTTTGATACAGCATTTTCAAACTTCTAAACCAGCGCTGTTTTTGTATGCATTTCATAGCATTCATAGTTTATATTTATTTTATCGATATATTTTATAACATCTATAACTTATAATCCATAAAAGGTTTTAACAACATAAGATTAATTTTATTTTTTATTTGATGAATAATTTCTCTTGTTCTAATGAGAAAATCTTAAAAGATGCATTTGATATATTGTATTTAAAAAGTCTTGAGTTAGTTTGGTGAAACTTTCTATAATTTATTTATAATCAGTCAAATTAATTTTATTTATACATTTTGTGAATTACTCATTTTCATTTATCTATAGTGTAAATCAATTATAAATCACTCCAGGCAAAAATAATCTTTGAGTAGGAGTAATCCATCGAGCAACTTACAAAAATACCAGTAAAATTAATAAAAAGAGATATTTATTACTCAAAAAAGTGACCAAGAATTTTAAAAATAAAAATAGTGATAAAAAATATAAAAAAAAAGTGAAAATTTCAAAAAAAAAAAAATGGCAAATATTCAAAAAAAAAAGTGACAAATATTCAAAAATAAAAAAAGTGTTAACACTCAAAAAAGTTACAAAACACCAATTAAAACATTGAAATCAGTACAATAAAGTGACTAAACTATTTATTAAATATAACTTAACATTTGCTTTAAACCAACATTTTTTAGGAATTATTCCTATAAAAAGAAAAAAGAAAGTGATACACTAAAAAATGACAAAATAATAAGTGACAAACACTAAAAAAAGTTACTTTAGGAATGCAAAATGTCATGATTTAAAAACCATCCTTGTTTGCTTATCAATCCTTTATATCCATCTATCTTTGCCTCTTCAAATGAATCCTTATCTTTGTCTAAAAATAGATACACAAATTTGAAAAAAAAAAAAAAGTGAGAAAATAAAGAAAAAAGTGACAAACATTAAATAATAAGTGACAAACAATCGAAGAACAAAAAAAGAGTGGCACAGGTTAAAAAAGTTAACAAATTCCAAAAAGAAAAAAAAATGACAAACACTAAAAAACATTCACTAGTACTCGAGACAGTTGAAAGCATGATTTTAATCAACAAGTCGAATACTAAACCAGATATTATAAGGGAAAAAAAACCGTTAGACAAACAAAAAGAAAATGGAAAAATAATTTCATTCTCCTTTCTCTTCTGCCCTACGCCACCACGCCATCTCCCTTTCTACCACCAACACCTGCTTGTCCCACTTTTTGCCACCACCGTCCCGATTTCCCCATCGCTACCACCCTTGTACATGCTCAGCACATTCTAATGGAAATGTGAGGACGTATAATAATATAAAAGGAAATAGAATAAGATTATGTTTTCAATTGAAGCAGAGTAATCTTGATTGTAGCATTACAGAGCAAACACAAAAAGAGCACTATTCCAAATTGAACTTAAACTTGCAATTGCATTATACATATATTGATAAAATTCATTTCTAAAACAAAGCATGTATTTATCTACATGTATAGTTGGAAGACATCCTTTTGGTTAAAACTCAAAATTGAATAGAAAGTTCATACACCATGAAATATGATATTTCAGTATTAATTGCAAAAGAAATTCTGGTTGGCAATTAGGCCACATGTCAAACACCTATCTCCAAAGCACCTAACTATTATCTTGCTGTGCAAAACTCATCTTTGACATCGGATTCATGCGAGAGAATGGCATTTACAGTGAATGAGCCGCAGTCTTGTTGTTGCAAAGGGTTATTTCATCCAAGGAGTTGGCCAAAAGAAGATTTTGACTAGATGATAGGGTTGGGACTGGGCTAGGACCCGAAGCTACGACTCGATTGCTAATTGGAGTTGGCCGACGATGGCTTGTGGGTTGTTGATACTGACCCACTCCAACTTTTCTGGCTTCAAATTCTAATCATCATCTTCAATAACCTATAATATAATTTCGATTGTTAAAATATTTACTGATAGCTAGTGACCTACTTCAGCATGGGTGTGTGTACAGGAATTGTCCTATTACTTCTTCACCATTCTGGGACCATAATTTACTGTTGTAATTTACTATTTCTTCACGTGTTCATCACATTTTTTTATTCTAGTTCACTGACTCTGTACTTGTATAAAAGAACAGCCATTGTGCTTTATATAAATGATTTCGTCTTCTTCATTTCTTTTGAGTTCTCAATTCTGTTTTTATTTTCAACTTGGTATCAGAGCCTCAATGGCTAACACCAGATCTGATGATAATGCAGAATCAACTCAGCTAACTTCTAATACACTGGTGCCTCCAATGTTGGGAGGAAATCAGATGCCATCATTTGGGATAAGCCTGACCCAAGTTCCACCAGTGAAACTTGACAAAAATAATTTTCTGTTGTGGAAGAACATGGTGATGCCAATCATCAAAGGACATAATCTAGAAGGTTTCATCACAGGAACCGAAAGCTGTCTAGCAGAGTTCCTAGCAACACAATCTACTGGCTTAACTGAAGTTACAGTTGAAATGGCTCCTAATGCTGAATATGGAAAGTCGATGTCTACTGATCAACTATTGATGGGTTGGCTGTATTCGTCAATGACACCTGAAATTGCAATGAGAGTAATGGGATCGTCTAACTCCTGCAATCTTTGGAATGCTATTTAGGAGAGCTTTGGAGCCATGAACAAATCAAGGGTAATCTTCCTCATCAGTGAACTACAAAGGACTAGAAAGGGAGCAATGAGTGTTGATCAATATCTCAACACAATCAAGCAACTAGCAGACAACCTTGAAATTGCTGGTAAGATCATTCCTCACAGTGATCTTGTTACTCAAGTGCTAGCTGGATTGGATGAAGAGTATACCCCTATAGTAGTTCAAATTAACAGCAGAGAGTCCATCTCTTGGCATGAATTGCAGTCTGTGCTCATGACTTATAAGAGCAGAATTGAACACCTTAGTACTCTGAAAAATGGTCTGGCTTCAGTTAACTTACGAGAAGCCTCAGTAAATTTCATTCACAGTTCAAATACTAATAGAGGAAGAAAGTTTAACTATGGTGGAAGAAGTAACAACTACAGGGGAGGGAGAAATAGAAGTAGAGAAGGCAGACAGTTTGCAAGTAAAGGGCCATGCCAAATTTATGGGATGAACAACCATTCAGCAGCAAGATGCTTTAACCGTTATGATGAGAGGTATATGGGCACTAAGCCTGATCACCATTATCAAAATAACTCCTCAGAACCATCTGCTCTTATAGCCTCTTCCACGACTGTTGCAGATCCAGCTTGGTTTGCAGATTCAGGTGCCAGCAATCATGTCACTACTAACAAGGGAAATCTGATTGAGCCACATGAGTATGGTGGTAAGGAAAGTCTGGTTGTTGGTAATGGTAACAAACTTCACATCTCTCACATTGGCACAAATCACTTGAGCACACAGAACAACAACTCCTTGGTTCTTAGTAATGTTTTGCTTGTACCTTCCATCAAGAAGAATTTGTTAAGTGTCTCACAATTAACATCTGATAATGCTGTATTTATGGAATTTCATTCTAATTTTTGTACTGTTAAGGACAAAGAGACGAAGGAGGTGCTGCTGAAAGGGAAGATTAAGGATGGGCTGTATCAGATTGAACTCCCAGATCAAGTAAATAGGTTCCCCTCAAATAAGTCAAACTCTTCAGTTTTTGTTGTTCAGTCTAGAAGTGCCACAGAGTACGAGTCTAAATTGAAATTGTGGCACATGAGGCTTGGACATCCTTCAAAACCTGTGATGTCTCAAGTGCTTAGATTTTGTAATGAAAAACTTGATGTCAATGAAGCTAATCACTTTTGTGATGCCTGTCAACTTGGCAAAGCACATTCCTTGCCTTTTAAACTTTCTACCTCACATGCATCAACCCCTCTTGACTTGATTCACACGGATGTTTGGGGTCCTGCACCTTTACAGTCAACCTCTGGTTTTAAGTATTACATTCTATTCATAGATGACCACAGTAGGTACACATGTATATACCCTATGAAAAAAATCTGAAGCTTTGAACTCATTTATTCAATTCAAAAATCTTGTTGAAAACAAGTTTAATAGAAAAATTAAAGCACTTCAATCAGATTGGGGAGGTGAGTTCAGGACATTTACTGAATTAACTCAACAATCAGGGATTGATATGCGACTTTCCTGTCCTCATACCTCAGCCCAAAATGGTAGAGCTGAAAGAAAACATCAACACATTACAGAAACTGGCTTAACTCTTCTTGCTCAAGCAAGCATGCCCTTGCATTATTGGTGGGAGTCATTTCACACAGTCACTTACCTCATTAACAAATTACCTACACCAGTTCTTCAAATGAAATCACCTTGTCAAGTTCTAAATAATGAGCAAACAGACTACAAGTCACTTAAAGTGTTTGGTTGTGCTTCTTTTCCCTGTCTAAGACCTTACCAGGATCATAGGTTCAGTTTCCATTCTACAAAATGTGTATTCCTTGGTTTCAATAATTCACATAAAGGTTACAAGTGTCTTAGTTCAACTGGTCGAGTATACGTGTCCAGACACGTTGTCTTCAATGAAAAGCAATTTCCATTTCAGTCAGGTTTTCTCAACAAAAGTAGTAACTCACAAAAACCTGAAACTATTGTTCAATGTTTACCATTTGATATCCCTCTTAACCATGATTCAACGTATTCATCTGATACAACTCATACTGATGCAACTCAACTAGCAACACCTCACAGTCCAGATCCACCAGAAGTGCTTGAAAAGTTACTTGAAGTAAATGAGAATGATAATTCAGAAACTAGAAATGAACACGGTCAAAGGGAAATTCAAGGGGGCACTATTACTGTTGAGGCAGAGCAAACTGAATTGAATGTTGAACAAAATCAAGGAGAGGCAGAACTGAATAGACAGAATGTTGAGCATCCTATGGAAGTAAAGCTGGAATTTTTAAACCAAAAGTGTACATCACTCGTTGCAAAGAATACAGAATGGATTCAAGCAAGACTGAACCTAATGATGTCCTTGAAGCCTTGTCCAACAATAACTGGAGAGGAGCTATGGAGGATGAGTACAGAGCCCTGATAAGGAACAAAACTTGGAAATTGGTACCACCTGTGGGAAATCAGAAGATGATAGGAAACAAATGGATATTCAGACTTAAACGTGACATTGAAGGCAAAGTCTTAAAGTATAAAGCAAGGCTTGTTGCTAAGGGGTTCCTACAAACTTCAGGTGTTGATTTCCATGAAACCTTTAGTCTAGTAATTAAGGCTTCCACTCTAAGAATAATTTTGTCACTTGCTGTCTCAAAGGGTTGGAGTGTTAGACAAGTTGATATTAACAACGCCTTCTTGAATGGAAGGCTAAATGAGGTAGTGTTTATGAAACAGCCTGAAGGTTTCATTGATAAAGCCAATCCAACCTTTGTATGCAGACTTGAAAAGGCTCTTTATGGACTCAAACAAGCCCCTAGAGCATGGTATGAAAGCTTAAAAGGAACACTTTTAGATTGGAAGTTTACCAGCTCCAAAGCAGATAACTCCTTGTTCTTTTATATGAATCAGACGCAAGTAATCTTCTGCTTGGTGTATGTCGATGATATAGTGATCACTGGAAATGATCACAAAGTGCTGCAAGGCTTCATTGACAAACTAAACACACGGTTCGCACTAAAGGACATGGGTGAACTGCACCAGTTTTTAGGAATTGAAGTAAGGAGGTTTAAATCAGGAATGCGTCTCACTCAGATTAAGTACATAAAAGAATTGTTGAAAAGGTTTAATTTTGAGCACCTTAAACCTTGTGCAACGCCCATGACAATTGGCAAGTGCATCTCCAAGAATGAAGGTGAAAAAAATGGCAGACCCCTTCTTATACAGAAGTGCAATAGGTGGACTTCAGTACCTGGGACATACGCGACCTGATATAAGTTTTGCTGTAAATAAGCTGAGTCAATTTCTACAAACTCCTTCAGACACTCATTGGAAGGCAATAAAGAGGATTTTCAGGTATCTAAAGGGTACAATTGAACAAGGTCTATGGATCCAAAGGAGTGAGAGAATTGACATCACAGGATTTGCTGATGCGGATTGGGCGTCGTGTCCTGATTACAGAAGGTCAACAACCGACTACTGTGTCTATTTGGGAGATACCTTGGTGGCCTGGTCTTCAAAGAAACAACAGGTGGTGGCGAGGTCAAGTGCTGAATCAGAGTACAGAGCATTAGCACAAGCCTCAGCTGAAATAACTTAGGTTGAGTCGTTGCTTAAAGAAATCAAGCTTCAGCCTGCTTTACCTCCTATCCTGTGGTGTGATAATCTAAGTGCCAGTGCATTAGCCTCTAATCCAGTTTATCATGCTCGAACTAAACACATTGAATTAGATATACATTTTGTTAGAGATAAAGTTCTTGAAGGGAAATTGAAGATACAATACATTCCATCATCAGACCAAACTGCAGATCTGTTAACCAAACCACTTGCTCATTCCAGATTCTTGTTTCTCAAGGACAAGCTTGGAGTTAATGAATAAACTCCAGCTTGAAGGAGGATGTTAAAATATTTACTGATAGCTGGTGACTTACTTCAGCATGGGTGTGTGTACAGGAATTGTCCTATTACTTCTTCACCACCTGGGACCATAATTTACCGTTGTAATTTACTGTTTCTTCACGTGTTCATCACATTTTTTTATTCTAGTTCACTGACTCTGCACTTGTATAAAAGAACAGCCATTGTGCTCTATATAAATGATCTCGTCTTCTTCATTTCTTTTGAGTTCTCAATTCTGTTTTTATTTTCAACTTCGATTAATTCAAATCCCTCAACATAAATTTCTAGGTATACAGATAAATTATACGTATATATAGGCCAGTGTTTATATGTGCACATGGAGTAGAGAATATGGAGAATCTCTTATGCAGGGCAACAAGAAGAAAATAACTGAATCGAATTTAAATTTTATGATTAATGTGAAAATGCAGTATTTTATATTTGAATAATTTATTTTCACATGATTTTTCAAAAGGATCTTATATTTAGAATATATAGCCCCGGTTTGTTATTTATTATTTACCCGTTAAAATAAAAAATATGACCGTTATCCATCACATCAAGCTACTATATTTGACTTTTATCTCTTGTGTGGGGCTCAAAACGACTATATCTTTCATTATCATTTTTACATTAATGCGTACCAAACAAGGCCTATAGTTTAATTTTCCCTACTCTATCCCTATTGGCCTAGCTCTGTTGGGCATGTTTTGGTCGTATAACACATGCTTAAATAGAATAGAAATGTATAGTGGAGTCTCTTATGAGGTGGTCGAGTTTGTGGAGTAGGTGATCGCGAAGGTCTTTGGTCACAAGTTTGATTTTTCCTACCAACACTTTCTCGATCGAGCCTATCGCATCAGGCTTATTTAGTGCAGTTTACCTGGTTGGCGTGGTTTGCAAGCTATGACGTCCATCCGTAGGTTTACCCAGTGAGCACTCGAAGAGTAGCGGCTGGGGTTCTCCCGTCATTAAAATAGAGAGAGATCTACCAGAAGGTCCCAAACAATTAAATTAGTATCTATGAACAAAAATAGCTGACCAATAATAATAGATGCGTGCATTATATAGAAATGTGAGTTGATGATACCGTATATGTTTTTCTAACCCGCTACATTCTTCATCCATGTGTAACAAAATAATATTATTTGCAGTCGTTCAATATGATAGTCACCCTACATGATATGCATGTGATATGTATCAAATAACCATTTGTCATATGTATATCACGTAGAGCAATTGACACAATCCGTCCTGAATCTTCCTAGTGGACCCGAAACGTGACGTGCACCTATAATAGATGCTAACTAGATGTCAAATCTATCACCAAGGCTAACTATGAGTTATTTCAAAAAAATGCAACAAAATCAAATGCTCATGAAAACATAATATGATGGGTCCAAATTATTTACTTTGTGTTTCATCAAAATGAGTTATAACACTCAACATGTTGTGTGGCTCTCATCTCGAAATCATTAAGCTCTTCCAACTAAAAGAAATCAATTGCTACCTGTAAAATTACAAAAAAATATATGAGTTGATAGCTCAGTGAGTGGAGAAGTTCAAAAATAAATATACTTTTTTTCATTTTACTTTTTTTTATTTTATCGAAAATCAAGTTCATATCATTAAATAGTTTGCAAGATAACATCATATAATTATAGCCAAAAAGTGAAATATTCACATAAAGTCATAAAATATCATCTTAAAATCATGATAAGAATATCAGCTGATAACCATGCTATAATCTCATCATATCAAATGCACTGAAAAATCCACTAAAATTGTATCATCTGACTGCCCGTCGGGCTAAAAACTTTCGTCACGGGCCTTTGGCCCCTTCGTGAATGAAAGTCGATCTCAAGACCTCTGATAATTAATTCTAGAACACGGTCAAGGTCCCTCAGTGAACTATATATACACGGTCAAGACCACTTCATCCCTTGTCGACCCCTCTGTATAGTATAGAACACAGCCAAAGTCCCTCTGCGAACTAGAAGAAGTATATAATCATAAGTACTTTTCTGGTCGATCTTAATATTACATATCTCACATACCAAACAAATCTTAATATTACAAGTCTTACATACCAAGTCACAAATGTGCCATAAATAATCTTTAAGATTCACATGTATCATAATAAAAGAGATTTCTGTAATAATCATAAAATCGAACACATAATTACACATACTTTACTGATGACTTAATTTATAAATACTTTAAAAATATTTATAATTTTTTCACTCGCAGAACTATGAACACCAATATCAACTCAGTTGGTAAGCTGTCCCGATATTTGTATCGCCGTCTGAAATATGATATAATTTTTAAATCAATAATTAACTATTTTAGGTAATCTCAATAATTAAATAGGCGATACTCAAATTTAATCATTTCATGTTTAAGTGATTTCTAAAGCCTCTTTAATCACTAAAATTAGTTTTTCTTTCATTTTACTCGATTTCATAGTTTATTATACTTAACCCCTTTAATTAAATTGAATTTAATCTAACAATCTAACTTCCCCCCCCCCCCCCCCCGGGCCCTTCTCTTTCTTTCTCCCTGTTTCCGTTTTTCTCTGCCTATTTTTGCATGTATAGGCAAATGAATTTGTTTGGCAATGGATTGATATAAAATAAATGCACCGCTTGACCTTTTTTTAAAAATTTTGTTTGCTTTTTTTTTTTTTTTACTCTTCTTTTAATTAAACTAGTCTTTTGTTTTTTGACTTTTCTTTTAATTAAACTAATGTATTACAGTAACCATCATAGTGTACGATTATGAATAACATTACTCTTTGTAACCTGCTACAATCTTCATTCTTTTTTATTTTTGATAATGTACAGCACTCAATAAGGTCACCATATTTTTATCTGTTGGGTAATAGAAGTCTAAATGTGATCACATTACATGTTATGAAAACATTCATGTAATCAATAGCTGCATCCAAAAAATATGGTTAAAAAACAATTAAAAGATATCTCAAGAATGAAGACACGCTTTTGAATATCTTCATATTTAAAACCTTCTATCATATGTTATAGCTTGTGCACCAAATAGCAAAACGAATACTGACACAATACTATCGAAAAGTAATAAATCATATAATCATATAATCAATCAATTTCTTGGATAATTCCATTTGTACACTAGAGTGTACATGTAGCAGTTTTCTAATTTCTTCCTAGGTATTTATGAATTGTTTCCTAATGTAATTTGAGTTGTCCAATCATTGTTGGCCCATGTCAGGTGCAAGAGCAACCCACTTTAACATATTCCCCCAGAAAATCCAACTCATTTTCCACTATTTTGGTCTAACATAACAAGTCGTGACATTTCTAAATTTTTACTGCAAAATGTTACACAACGCTATTGATGTCTAGCATTAATCCAAAGATTTCAAACATTGGACTCCAAGTATACGGAACCTAGAGTTGGAGTAACACTATTTTATTGTTGTTAGTAATGATCAGTCTAGGTGGCGATGAGTTAGTAAGTATGTAACCAGTTAATTATGCGATTTTGACATATTTTCAGACAAAAATCATTTAGAATGGTTTGAGAAAAACTCAAGCCTGAAACTGACAGTTTGGTTCGATTTTAAATCATGGTTAAGAGACGGACATAGTTCCGTATGGTTTGATTCCGGCTAAAAATATTGAAATTGAATCGAGAAACAATAGTTTTCTTATAACCAAAATGGTATGATCAATAATACACAATTGAACCAAATGGGTTCGACTCTATTTGATTTGGTTCCATGACCAAAATTTTTAAAGTATTAATGCAAATTAGAGTACGAAATTCTGTCACAGAAGTGCTAAAAATCAAAATAATGTCTCATTCAGAGAATAATTTCATTTTCATACTAAGCCCCTGTAATTGTATGGTAGAGAGTTTTTTATTTTAGTCTAAATTAAAATCAATAATTATTTTTAACTAAACATTTCGATAGATCCACAACTTTTCAATCAAACATTTCATCAACCTTTATCAAATTTTAGTAAAAATCTAATTTTAATTACCATCGAACAGGGGTTAAATATTATCTAATAAAAATCATTCATCAAATTAACTATAGAAATAAATAATAATAATAATAATAATAATTATAAAGGTTGGATTAAAATCAAATTTATATTCTTTGTTCTAGGAACTAGAATTATTTAAAATTTAATAGAACCAAACCAGTCCAGGACCGGAATCAATGGGGACCAAAAAAAAAAAAAAAAAAAAAAGAGCCTTTTGAGCTGATAAATAAAAGGGAAAAAAATCATATTTAAGGTGTATTCTTTACACCATTTCAAAAGTCAAGGAAGAAGTTTGAAAATTCAAAATTCAGGTTTGTATTTAATTAATTAAAATTATTTATTAAATAAATATATTAAAATCACAATTAAACAATTAATGGTCACAGATTTCACAGATTTATTTACCAGTCACATATCATCAAAATAATTGATCACGAATTATTTCGAGGTCACAAATCGAAAATTTTATAGGTCACAGATATTTTTACTCACAGATTATCAAATTTTAAGGTCACAGACGAAATTGTTGAGGTCACAGATTATTGTTTTAGTCACATATCGTCAAATTTTAAAGTCACGGACCAAATCCTTGAGGTCACAGATTATTATTATTTTAGTCACAGATCGTCAAATTTTAAGGTTACAGACCAAACTTTATGGTCACCCCTTCCACCGGTCCTATCCAGCACCAATCTTGGTCACAAACCACCACCATCCAATCGTCGATTGCACTATACCACCGCAACACCACACTCGATCTCGATCCAATTCCATCGTAGCACTTGGTCACAAACACTATCCATCACCACCATTGCACCCCTATCACGTCACAACAATCAGTCCACGCCACCTGAGCCACCACCGCACCGACTCCTGCACATCAGATAACACCACCCAAGGATCAGAATAGCTACACCACCACCGCCTCTGCACCATCACCACTTGCAACCTTGCCTGCAAAAACCACCAAAAACTTTGATCAGCCAGATAAACTCGAAACCACCCTAAAAAATCTGAAGCGACGACTACATTGAGGACCACCACCTAACTCCACGGCATCCAACTATACCACTATCTCAAATCACTGATCTGAAAAGAGTCCCTATCCCCAGCACCACCACCTCACCACCATGACCACTACAACATCAAACAACAATACCAAACTGCATTGACGTCATCAAACAATTGCAACAACATTGCCCCAAAAATTCGACAACCACACACCAACTAGTCACCTCACAGAATCGATCAAAATCAAATACACCATCAGTTAGAGAGAAGCCAGATTCCCCAACTTCAATTAAAACAGATCTGTCCTTATCCTCCTCACTGCAACCTAAGAAATGTAAAGCCCCTTTAGCACCTGCTTTAGAGATACCGATTGAGAAAATCCAATTCTCTGTGGATGAGGTCTATCAACCCTCATTGGCTTCTTCGAGGGATTTCTTGGCGAGTCCAAGAGATCCAGACTTGCAATTGCGGCAGTCGCTGCACCTGTGCTCAAAACAGAAGGGGCATGAACAGCACAAAAAAGACAAGGTGTCATCATCGAAGAAAGATGGAGAAGAAGGCCGTTTGGTGGCGGAGGTGGCTGGCGACTGAAGAGAGAAGAAAGAAGTGAGAGAGAGAGAGAGAGGGGGAAAGGGGTAAAAAGTGATAGAAAGAGGAGAGACGAAGATACTTAGGGTTTGGAAGTTAAGTTCAATAGGATGGTTGGAATTGAATGGGGTGAGATGAATATTTAGATTAATTTATTTTTAATATTATTATTAATATTAAAATTTAAATTTTCACCTGATTTTTGAATAAAAAATCATTAAACTTCATTTTTGAATTGGAAAATTTAAAAACCTGCTTTGGTGTAATTTCCTCTAAATAAAATAAATATTCCGCACGATTTTTATTGGGCTTGGGAGCAAGCCTGGGCTCCCCTCCATCTGTCACTGAACCAGCCAGCTGTAGTTTGGCTTGGTACGGTTGGTTCTTCCTTGCCGTGGTTTCTTCATATATTTTTTTCAATTCATTTTAACATTATTAATTTACAGATTAAAAAACATTTCTATTTTATCGTGGACTAAGCAAACACAAATTAAATAGAATAATGCTATTTAGTACTATTAAAATTGAAATAACAATTTAGGCGTCACTAATGTGACATTAAGTTAGATGTATAACTAAATGAATTACTCGATTTTACCTTTCATACAACATTAACGAAACTAGATAACATTATTCAACTACATATATCAAATTATAATTCTAAATACCAACAAATCACAATAATTTGATGGTTTTGAGGAGCCTTTCGGCTTTCAAAGCCTTCAGCACGAAGAGGGTTTAGCGCCTGAAGTACGATCTGTGAATTATGAACGATGACAAGTTCATTGCTTTATCAAATTAAGATGGACCAAACTCAATATTTATATTAAAATTTTTAAATGCGTTTGGTTTACTGTTTTCAAATTATTTTAATTTTTTATTTTTGGAAAACATCCAAAACTCATTTGGTTGAGCATTTTCAAAAATACATTTTAGAAACAGCAATAAACTCATAATATAAAATTCAAAACGCATTTTTGATATTTTGAGTATTTTCAATGAATGTTCTAGAAACACTAAAACATGAAAAATGACATGTAAATAAAATTTTATTTATATAAAGTTCTAAAAATTATAAATTATAAAAAATAAAATATGAATCTGTAAAAAATTAAAATTAAAAAAGATAAAATAAATTTTTTTAACATTATAAAAAAATTTAAAAAATTTTGAAAAATAAAATCTAAAACAAAGAAATTCTAAAAATAAAATAAATTCTTGAAAATAAAATTCTAAAAAAAATAAAAAATAAAAAAATAAAAAAAGTTCAAGTACTTACTGATTATTTTCATATATATTTAACCAACTATATTTATTTATTTTTTTGTTTTTGTTTTATTTTGTAGTGAAAAAAATTTGTAAGATGTACCAATTATACATATTACTTGATAATACATTAACATAATTTTGCTCTATTTTACTAAATAATCAATTTTATGAAATAAAGTGTTATGAAACAAATTTTTTTTAAAATTCCAAACCAAACATATTTTGAAGTTTTTTGTTTTAAGAAATAGATTTTTAAAATGACAAACCAAACATAATAATCTTAAAATAGACCCTCAAAATAGAAAATTGAATAGATTTCAAAACATACTTTCAAGTTTTTTATTTTAAGAAAAAGTTTTTTTAAATTGACAAACCAAACATTATAATCTTAAAATAGACCCTCAAAATAGAAAATTGAATAGATTTCAAAACTGAAACATAAATCAAATGGCCCTTATGGCTATCTAATATTTTGGAGGTTAAGATGATAATTACCTGTCCCATGCCCAATTTGAACAAGTTTTTGATAGAATTTTATTATTTTTTTATTATTATTTTTTTAATTTTAAATTGTTCGATTTGATTTAAAATCGTCAAAATACCGAAAGCTCAATCAAAACGACCTACATTAGAGTATCTTCAATAGTGGTATAAAATTGGGTATAGATAGATATTATAAAATTGGGTATAGATAGATATTTTCAAAATTATTTTAGTTTCTTTATTTACGTCTCGATGGATCTAAATTCATTTTTTGTTCCAATAAGACTATCTAAACATGCTTTTTGCCTATTGATGGCAAGTCGCCCCGCCCCGATGGGTTGATGGGGCGGGGCGGGGCGGGGCGGGGTGTGGGGTGATGCCCCGTCTTAGGTCCAATCCCGCCCCGTGAAATTAAAAAAAAAATTATATATATATATATATATATATATATTACAATTTACAAAAGGGCTGGGACGCTAGGTTCAGTGGGTCTCGTCTCTGCCAATGACCAAATCAATTTCTCTTAGAATTTCTGCAAATACAAAAGCTAAAAATGCAAGGAACGATTATCCATGACCCAAATCGCAAAGCCAAACCCTAACCCCGCAATCAATTTCGAACCTCCATCGACGGCTTCCCAAAATTTGATTTACGAGTTGCCAGTCTCACCGCACGGCGCACGCAGGTTAAAGGAACGATTCATTGCTAAAAGAACAAATTGATTATTTTACTGTGTTTCTCCTTTTAATTCGTCATTTTATGTTTTGTTTTACATGGACTCGGATTTGAAGTTAATGATATGGGATTGTGAATAAAGTACTTGTTATTCATTCTGCTCCATCTTCTGATTATTAGTTTTTTTTTCAATGAATCCTTTTGATTATTGTCTTCTACATATTCTATTTGGATATTATAGCATATCTCTCACAAGTCGATTGTGGGAGTCGTGGCTTCACCTCCTCAAGGAAAATGGAGTGGACCGTAAACTAACTCCTTTAATTAAAGAAAGTATATTATAGACTTTGAATTGATTTGATTGTACCTTTTGCTATATCATGTGCAATTCAAGTATCATATGATAGTGAAAATAATTGTCAAAGACGAAAAGGGAAGAGAGTGGGGGACTGGACCGGAGTAAGAGGGAGGATTGAATAAATTTTACGCCAAGATTTAAAAGTTTGGAGTAAATACGTAAAACGAGCAGAAATTTTTCTTTGAAAATTCCATAGCCTCATCTCATTTCAACTTTTTCATGGGCAATAAAGCTGATTTTGAAAAATTGAATTTAGAGGCCAATAAAAGTCAAAAGTAATTTTGTTTGATTTGGTTGTCAGGTGCTTAAAACTTTTATTTATATAACAATTTTGTTTACAAAACCATTCCCAACTATTATTATTTAGTAGCTATTTAGACTTGTCCAATAAAATTAAGATGCAATTTTAATGCACTGGAAGAGTCAAGGTGGGACATCACTGCTATCTAACTGGAGTTAAACATTAGATATCACTATCCTGTATTGTTGTTTGTTGGATCCCTGGCTACTGAAATATTTAGTGAGGTTTGATCTTTTAATGTTTTTCATGTTTGCAGTGTCGATTTAGCAGAGAATTCTTGATCTAATGTTTTTGAACTACATGAGGAAAATTGATCCACTTATTTATCTGGAGGTTTCTTTAAAGTAAGCTGAAATGTTGTGAAGTGAGATGAAATTCTGTGACTACTTCTCATGTTGTGATTATATTTTTTCAATTAGAACTTTTTCTTGATTAGAAATATTAATTAGTGTATGGATAAAATTATAACTTACTAAAATTATAATTTGATTAAATAAGCGATGAATCAGTGCATAGTAATTGTGGGTTTTATAAAATGTGTATTGTAAATTAAAGATTAAATGTGGATAATGTGTATTACATGTTTGTCTATAATTCTTAAAATATGTCAAGCAGTTTTTGTTGAAAATAAACTTTAAATAAATTTATCCATTCTTTCGAGTTTAAGCATTTAGAGGAAGCGATTCAAATATGGTGCGTATATGTGCAAAAGTCAACCAAGTTATGACATCAACCACTCATAAATGTGAAAAATGTATAGAATGAGTTATAATTACCATTAATTTTGTACTTTGGTTAACAAATATATAAAACTACTAGCTAAAAATGCAGTCTTTAGAATAATTTGTTATCATGGAAACAAACTTGAGACATGGATGTATGCCAGAAAATTCTGTTTTTTTTCAATAAATTCATTGTGTTTGATGTCGTTTGTTATTTGCACAGATGTTTGGCCCAAGTAGTGTTGGAAGTATTGGATTAGAACCAATACGCGAGGAAGACAGCATGATCGATGTACCGGAGAGCAATGTCCCGCAAGAAGATCCAGTTGAACTGTTATCAAATGCGGATGAAAGGACAATAAACCTAAGTGACGAGGAGCGTGATATTGGAGAAATATCATTTGGAAAGAGGAAATTGACTTCAACTGTGTGGGAGCACTACAAAAGACAGCAAATTGGTGAGAAATGGAAGGCTCCATGCAATCATTGCAAGAAACAGTGACGGGGTAAAATAAAAAATGGTACAAAGCATTTGCATGATCATTTAAAGAGATGTGTATTCCGTTATAAAGATAATACTCACCAAGCAACATTAAATTTCAAAAAGGATGTCAGGAGTGGCAAAGTCACAATGAGTACTTACTCTTTCGATCCAGATAAGTGTAGATATAGTCTTTTGAAAATAGTTATTTTGCATGAGTATCCTTTGTCTATGGTTGATCACATTGGATTTCGAGAGTTCTTACACGACCTACAACCATTGTTTAAGGTTCCTTCTGGCAACACTTTGAAGAGCGACATTTTGAAAATCTATGAATACGAAAGAGCCAAAAATATGATTGCACTTGAGAAGATTAAGAGTTGAATTTCTATCACTATCGACATGTGGACCTCTTCTAATCAAAAGAGAGGATTCATGGTTATCACTGCTCATTTCATAGATGATGCGTGGGAATTATAGAGTCATATCATGAGATATAGTAAAACATTACATTCACTTGTTCTTCATAATTTACCAAAATGATATTCTTTTCATTTATTTAATTTGTTCTTGAATTAACTCAGGTTTATATATGTGTTGTGCCCACACACTGCTGATGTGCTTTCAAAAACTCTATTGAGCACCTTGATGGACTAGAATATTGATCGTAAGTTACTAACTTTGATCGTAGATAATTGCACAATGATCAGTATTGTGTTAAGTCAACTTTGTACTCGTTCTCTTGTACTGAATGGTGAATTTTTTTCATATGAGGTGTTGTGCACATATATTAAATCTTATTGTGAGGGATGGGTTGGACATTATTAGTAGTAGTGTTGAGAAAATATGTGAAAGTGTTGCTTATTGGACAGCCATGCCAAAGAGATCTGAAAAATTTAAACTTTTTGCACGTCAATTGAAAATTAATTGTGAAAAAAAATTGGTGCTTAATTGTAAAACAAGGTGGAATTCGAGGTATTTGATGCTTAGTACTGCTTTGATTTATAAGGATGTTTTTCCACGTTTGAAACAGAGGGAGTCACGATATAAATGTTTCCCTAGTGATGGTGATTGGGATTTAGCAAAAGAAATATGTGAGAAGTTAAAGGTTTTTTTTAGGTTACTGAATTGTTTTCAGGAACAAAGTGTCCAACTGCTAATTTCTTCTTTGCAAATGTTTGTGATATCAAATTGTCGTTGTATGAGTGGCTTGAATCTCCTTATGTGGAAGTTCAAATGATGGCAACCAATATGATGGAAAAGTTTAATAAGTATTTGAGTGATATTCATGGAGTTTTGGCTCTAGCAGCAGTGTTGGATCCGAGGTATAAGATGATGTTAGTTAAGTTTTACTATCCTCGTATTTTTAATCACATTGCTGCAAATGAGATTGACAAAATATATCAAGTTTGTGGCAAATTAGTGCACAATTATCAGAAAAAGAATGATTCAAGTGGGTCTGTAGCACAATCTTCTACTTCTTCTTGTCAAACTGAGACGTCAAGTGTAATAATAAATCAGATCGCATGGCGGATTTTTATAAATTTGTTTCTAATGTTGACACTCCTAGTAGTGTGAAAACCAAGCTTGATACTTTTTTGGATGAGCCTATATTGCCTTGGTCAGATGATTTTAATATATTGACATGGTGGAAAGTGAATTCAATCAAATATCCGACTTTATCTCGAATTACAAAAGATATTTTGGCCATCTCGATATCTACTGTGGCATCCGAATCTGCTCTTAGTACTAGTAGTAGATTTGTTAATCCACACAGAAATAAACTTCACTCCAAAACTTTGAAGGCTTTAATGTCTGCTCAAGATTGGTTATGAGTTGATATTCACGGTACGATGTATATAAACATTTGCTTTTTATATTGTTTCTTTTATGAATTTTCTTATTACTAATTATTTTATTTTGTTAATAGTGAATTCTGCGCCGTCTACATATTTTGGAAGTTGCTCCAAGATGAATGATGAGAATGTTGATGAGGAGGTAGTTTTATTTATCACATAATTTAAATTTTAATCATAGTTATTATGATGATATTGAGTATATTATTTCTTTCGTTTTTTAGAATCTATCTTCTACAATTTCTGAACATGCCGACGAATGAAGTTATAAAGATGGAAAAATATCAAATTTATTTTTGGATAAAGAAGTGAAATTTAGTTACAATGTAATTGTATTTGTAATTGTTTATTTTTGGATATTGTTTGTTTCGAATACTTAATTTGGATACTAGCGTTTTCAAATTGTGAACTTGAGGGAAGGAAAAAAAGGGCAATAAACGGGGCATAACTCCGCCCCGCCCCACCTCGCCCCATTGCCATCACTATTTTTGCCAATTATTGATGTTTTTACATTTTTTGTCGAAAAATGCGATTTACATTTTCTTTGCATCTCTTCATTGGAGAGGTTTTCAATTTAAAATATAATTTAGATCCATTTTACATCGTGATTGAAAATGCTCTTGTTTTGACTTGATTCAAAATTAATTTATAGACAGACGCACGTGATACCAAACAAATAGTTTCAAATATGTAATTTTGATTTGATTTTTCAATTTGATAGTTATTACTTATGACTTTACCTCACCCATCGTCTAATAATCCCACGATAATTAATCACTCAACTGTCGCATTGATTTGTGCTTGATAACAATACCCTTTTCAATTACATTGCAACAAATCTTCTTTTTCTGTAGCATTACTTCTATGATCTTAGGAGCACTAGCCACCATGGCCCAAACGAAAGTGAAAAGACTTCTAGCTCAAAGTTCAATTGGACGTGTAGGTTATATTCGTACTGGTTTCTCATGTGGAACCATAGAAGGAATTCAATTACTACTAATTGGTATCTTTATTTATGCATCAATGACGCTAGATGAGTTATCTTTACAATCCTTGTTGATTGTCCTTGGTGTCGTCAAAATTCAAACTGCTGATTTAAAAAATAGTTTCTAACAAATTTGAAAGTCGATGAGTGTGAAGTGTAAAGTTTACCTAAGGTATCAATCAATATTGTACAAGAAACATTATCCTACTCAGAGGCAGATCTAGCAGTGGGTTGGGCCCCCAATCCACATGGTAAGAAAGAAGGTATTTTATAGTTAAATTGGTCCAAATAACTATATTTTGCCCAGCTCCATATTGTGTCCTAACTCCAGTCCAATTATCCAAATATTCTTTCATGGTATTAATGAAAGGGAAAATTTCATAAATAAGAGATTAAGTATGACATATTTCAAAATTAAGAAAATAAGTTTCAAACTTCAAAAATCAGATTTTTATTAAAATTTATTTATGATTTAATTAATTAATTAAAAATATTTAGGTCACATATCTATATAAATTGTTCACAAATTAACAATTTAATTAGTCATTTATTATTTTTTGATCACAAATCAGAAATATTATGTTACAAATTATTTTACGATCACAATTCAAAAATTTTGTAGGTCATAATTTATTCATCGGTCACAAACAAAAAATTAATTAGTCACGGATTAATTTTTAATCACAACTTATTTTTCGGTCACAAATCAATAATTTTATAAGTCACATATTATTTTTCGTTCACGAATATAAATATTTACACGTCACAGATCATAAATATTATATGTCATAACTTATTAGACAGTTACAAATTATTAATTTTTTAGGTCACACATTATTTCTTGATCACAATTTATCTTTTTCATTAGTCACAGATTAACCAATTTATTGGTCACGATCAGCGAAATAATATGTGACCAACAGCACCACTTCAACGTCGTCTTCAACAGCACCACCACCGCCAAAACCACCACCACATTGATCACAAATTTATCAATTTCTTGGTCACAACTTTCGATCAATCAATAAAATTACAAACACCCCACAACCCAATCAATTCACCATCACCTCCTCACCAACTCGCCACAACCACCACCACCTCACCACTATCGAATAACTGCCACCACAACCACCACAAAATCAAATCCAAAATAAATGCACAACTACTGAAAAATCAGATCCAAAATCATTGTATAACCATTGGTTACAAACCCAAATTTGGTCGCCCCGATCGCAGCAGCGACGCTGGCTGCTTCAAATCGACATTGCGCCGCCACAGTCTGGTGGATCATTGTGGTGTTGCAGATCGTCGCGACCAAATGAATGGCAACACCGAACACCACAACGTCGCGACCGGATGAGTGGTAAATACCGCACTAACACCGAACACCAGATGAGTGGTAACATCGAATACCAACACCGACCAGTCCTCGCTGCTTGCCGCCACCTGTTGTGATCGAATGAGGTGGGTTTGGAGCCGGTGAGGGAAATGCAGGGAAGGTCGAACGATGAGAGTGGGGTAGGTAGAGAGGGTGAGAAGAGAGAGAGTGAAAGGAGAGTGATAATTGAATTTTAGGGTTTGGGATGAATATGTATATTTAAATTTGTAATACAATTATTAATATTTAAAATTTGTTAATTAATTAAAAAAGATTTCTGATTTGAGAAATTCTAAACATGGCATATGATTTGTGAAATGTGAATTTCAAATCTATTAGAATCTGTAATTTCCACTTAATGAAATGTGTATAATTTTATTACCAAATTAGTTTTTTATTTAATGCATACTTTACTTATAATTATCTATAAACTTTTATAATAAATAAAATTGTATTGATTAGAACTAAAATAAATTACTTATTTTAATAGTTAAAGACACTAAATGTTTGGCCAAGCTTGAAGTAATTAAATTTTTTAGTTTTAGAAATATTTTCACATATAACTTATTCATACTCATAAGAAAAGAAATTTACTTATTTTGACTACGAAATTGACGTTACTATCAAAATAAGTAACTTACTTTATATTTAGTCTTATAATAAAAAAATATTTGTAAGAACTTATTTATATATAAATAATAAGATTGTGTATATTACAGAAGCAGAATCAAACATAGATAAAATTATTAACTTTTTTTTTATTTCTTTATTGTTGGATATATATAATTTGTTTATGTTTATCATACTTCTATCAGTTTATACTAATTAAGGTGATCATCAATTTCGTATTTCACAAGAAAAAGTATGAATATCTAGTGAGAATTCTTAGGATGAGAATCTAAACTTGTATTTCATTGAGTATCTAATACTATTTGTCACGAATGTAATGAGCGTAATCTCCTAATCTCGATCTCCTGTAGCGTGAATTTATTTAAAATTTTTAAAATTTAGCCCACCCCTTAATCATTTGCTAACTCCGCCCCTAAATTCCTACTCTTTTTTCTACTTCAAATGACAATTTTGGCTAAACTAGGGTTTATCCCTCGTCATCTGCTTCACTAATCTACTGCATGACAAAATTAGCTATAAAATGACTAAAAAGACCACCCTTTTTTTTTGTTTTCTCATAATTCAGGGAAGAAAAATGCATAAACTCCAAAATTTGAAGCGGCAAAGTGCCTAAGCTAAGCAATTTAGTACTTCGATTCAAATTGAACACCTATAAATGCAAACACTGGCACAGATGAGTGCATAGCCACCTCAACCGATGCCATACCACTAGTCCGCCACCCTCGAAGAAGTCCGCACCCTCTAAATTGGCGATTGCCTTATTAGGCTGACAAGTTCTACCTCCACAGTTGGTTCTCCCACACCGACGAGTTAAATACTTAGATATAAACTATGACTCCTTTAATACGTGTTGTGGGAATTTATTTATATTATATGACATGTTTGTATAATGTTTTATAGGTGGATAAATTTGGGCATGGAGGTTTGAGTAATTTACATGTTTGTTGTTGGAGTTAATTGTTCCAATGATCACTGAACTTGAGTCTATATCTTTGATTGACCACTGAACTTTAAAATGTCGAGTTTTGATCACCGAACTTTGAAAAATGTTGAGTTTTGGACACTAAATTTAGTTTCATGTCTTTGATTGGTTACTGAACTTTAAAATATCGAATTTTAACCACTAAACTTTTAAAAAATGTCGAGTTTTAGTCACTGAACTTAGGTCCATGTCTTCGATTACTCACTAGATTTTAAAATGTCGAGTTTTGACCACTGAACTTTAGAATATGCCGTATATTACTAACTAGTATAACTGTTGAATTTTGAAAAATGTCGAGTTTGTAGTGAATAATATACAATATTTTTCAAAATTCAGTGAGTAATGTACAATATTTTTCAAAGTTCAATGGCCAAAACTCGACATTTTATACTTCAGTGAGCAATTGAAGACATGGACCTAAGTTCAGTGACCAAACTCGATATTTTATAAAGTTCAGTAGCAAAAACCCGACATTTTAAAGTTTAGTGGCCAATCAAAGACATGAACCTAAGTTCAGTAACCATTGGAACAATTAACTCTTGTTGTTGTGGGAATCTGTCTGAATGTATGACATGTTTGTATAATGATATAAGCAGATAAATTTGTGCATTGGGTTTTGAATAATTTACATGTTTAGTTTAAAATCTTTAAGGTTTTTGTTCTTTGTTATTGGTGTACGAATTACCAACGAAATCTGTTGACCTCGTTTTCAGTTAGGGCCACACGGACAACAAATACTGGACCCACCTGCGCACATTTAAGCTAAAGTCCAACAGCTAAGACACAAAAGGGTCTAGAACGGTCTAAAAATGGGGGCGTGGGAGTAGCTCAAAGGCACGGGACGACAACGTTCGAAATTCGACGATGCATTTGTAGAAGGATTGTACAATAATTACCAATCACGGCTTGTTAAACTTGTATGTAAACTCGGTTGTATTTCAAGAGAGTAAAATATGTAGCAGTTATTCTTGTATTGAATTTTGCATTAGTTCTACAATGGGAGTGTGGGGGTATTTATAGTAATGCGAGTTGAATCATGGCCCTCGGTTGGGAGTACACTTGGTCTCATCTTGTTAGTTTACTTACCTAATCCTAGGTATCATTTTTTATCACCTAGTCTGTTATACACTTATTAATTGGCAGAGCCGTCGTTATATTTGACAAGACACTTGCACCATATGATGGACGTCCCATTAATCACTCAAAAAGGATTCTTGTGTAAGATGAGATCTCTTGGGAGAGGTGATGGCAAAGGTGCTTCAAAGATTCGGCTTCGGCATAGAGACCTCGATATGAACAACCTCGGCCGAATGCGCTTCGGTCCTGAAGCGGTTGGACCACGTCAGAGGCTTCGCTTGTGGATGTTGTGTATTCTTCGTTGGCCTTAGGGCCTCGGCCACCATGCCACGTGATCTGGCTTAAGTCGGCCACGGGTCCCAATGGATCGACAAAGTGTACTAGTATGTAACAAAATCGTTATAAAGTTACTGGTCGAAGCTAGCTTGAAATAAAGTGAACTCCAACATTTAACGTGGTTTTATATGCTTAGTTAAAACTTCAAATTAGTACCACTATCAAATTGTAATTTCTCTTGGTTTTGATTTTAATGAAATGAAAATTTTTTAAGTTTGAGGAATGAAAAGACTAAAGATGTTAATTTTCAATGGTGTTAATGTTTAATGATTTAAATGGTCACCGCGTCTAATATAGGTAATTTCCATTAAAGTAATTCGGAACAAAATCACAGGCCAGCCCGAGGGATATGGGTTTGTGGAGCTTACTTCGCGTCAAATTGCTGAAAGGGTTCTGCAGTCCTATACGGAACACAAATTCCTGGGACCGAGCTAACTTTTCGGTTGAATTGGGCATCATTTGGGATAGGAGAAAAGCGAATTGATACTGCACCGGAGCACTCTATTTTGTTGGGGATCTAGCTCCAGACGTCACAGATTATTTGTTGCAAGAGACTTTTCAAACCCATTATTCCTCGGGTAGAGGGGCCAAGGTTGTGACTGATCCAAACACAGGCCGCTCCAAGGATTTGCAGATGAAAAAGAAAGGAACCGAGCCATGACTGAGATGAATGGTGTATATTGCTCTACTAGGCCCATGCGCATTAGTGCAGCGACTCCTAAGAAATCAGCAATTGGTGTTCAACAGCAGTATGCTGCACCTAAAGGTGAAGATACGTACCACCATCTAAGCACCATAAATCCATGGATATTCTTTTTATATATATTCATTGCACTGTATCAGGTCATAAAGTCTGAAAATTACACATCTCATTCTGATTTTTTTATTTTTATTTTTTTTATTTTATAGTTGGAGGTGAAATGCGTATACATATTGCTAAGACAGGACTAGCGTCGTCCCTATCCTTGTTCCTAAGCAGCTTCTGATTTTTGCTCATTTTACGGTTTGCATAATGGAAGGTGCATCTACAACACTACACAATCCTTCGAGTAAAGTGCTTTAAAATGCCCTTCAAATGTGGCAGTGGTGATGCCTGTCCTATGCTTGTACACCTTTGGGCCACCACAACAATCTCTGAAGTTTACGTTTCATTTGAACTCAATTCACTCTAGTTCAAAATCATAGTGACTTCTCATTAAAACTTTATTGGCCATTTCACAATTTTCTTGTTAGTTCATTTTATTTTCTTGTTTTGACTGCAGTATATCCAGCTCCAATTTATACTCCACCTGTGCGAACAGTTCCAGTGGATAACGATATAAATAACACTACTGTAAGTGAAACACTGATTTCTGTAGTTCCATATGTCTTCCTTTCTAATTTCCTTGTTCAATTGCAGGTTTTTATCCCCAATCTGGACCCTAATGTCACAGAAGAAGAACTGAAACAGATATTTTTGCAATTCAGGGAAATAATTTCTATCAAAATTCCGGTAACCAAGGGTTGAGGCTTTTTGCTTTTTGCCACCAGGTATGTTATGAAACTCTTATTTCAATTGCAGGATAATCTATAACAAATGAAAAGTATCTATAAGTACTTTCAATCATCTTTGGCATATCATCAATTGGTACCGTTTGCTGTTGATGCTCATCTTCATAGGACATCCGCAGAAGAATCAATCCAGAGGATGCAAGGTACCCTGATTGGTCAACAAGTAGTTAACCTTTCTTGGGAAAGGAATCCAGCAGTAAAATGGGTCAAGCTTTTGCTTAAATTGTGGTTTTGAATCTTTGTTAATTCTTGGATGCTCCTCGACTTTTCAGGGATCAATCAGCAGATCCAATGAGTCAATGGAGTGCTTATTATGCTTATGGAGCCAGGGGCGGACCTGGGGGGGGGGGTTTATAGGGGCAATTGACCCCCTAGATTTTGGGGAAAAAATAATTTTTTCTTACCTTTTTTTTTTTTTTTTTTTTCCTTAGTTTTTTTTATTAGAAGATATCCTATAAATTTTATTTTTGCCCCCCTAAGCCAAGTCGTCTGGGTCCGCCCCTGTATGGAGCTACCCTGGATCCTTCAGCATACGCATATTCTTGCTACTTACAGTACACTCAACACGTATTTATTTATTGTCCTATTCTACGTCAACTTTACGGTATACATTTCTGCTTATAATTAAAGAGATGGATGTCACTAGGAGTGGAAAAATCGGGTGGTTTGGTGTTATTGCAAATGTAACTTGAACTGTTATCTTCACTGAAGCAGCAAAACTCTGACTAGTAACTTCAACTCGTACAGTATTGGGATCTATATATCTTTCTTTAACCCTGTTTTAATTGTAACTTGACAAGTCTTCTCTAGCCCTACGATGCTTATTATGGGAAGAGATAGATACCAAATCAACACTACCATCCTCACCATTTCCATTTCAATGTGAGAAGTGTTAGAAGTTGGGAATAAACTTGAAATGTTTATCTTGTAAAAGTAGATAGTAGTTGCTAGTAGTAACCCATTGATACCTTTTAAGCATTTTTAAATATTTGTTCCATTATAGGCTGAAGGTGCTCAGGATATGGCAGCTATGTTGGGCGTTGTGTCAACTATGGAACATAGAGAGGAAATTCACGATCCTCTGACGAAGCCCGATGCCGACAAGTAAAACCTCTTCCATGGGATTTTAGCCCTCGTTTGATTTCCATTTTTCTCAAAATATATTTTTCTATCTTCTCTTCGATCACACATTCTTCAGAAAAATAATATTACACGTAAACCTAAAACTTTTTCTTATCTTTTATCCACACATTCTTCATTATTCTACTATTACAAAGTGCATTCTATACAAAAAATGGGGCTCAAAAGAATTAGAACATGTCTGGCTAAGCTTAAAGAATATACTATTACAAGTAAATTTCTTGTTTTTTTATTTAATCATAAAAAGAAAATTTCCAAAAAAAAAAAAAAAGGGTTCAAAAGAATTAGAACATGTCTGGCTAAGCTTAAAGAATATACTATTACAAGTAAATTTCTTGTTTTTTTATTTAAAAAAAAAAAAAAAATTTCCAAAAAAAAAAAAAAAAAAGTTATTAAAAGTAAGAAAAAGGTAACTTATCCAAATATGTTTTCAGTAACTTTTATAGCCAAACATGCTCTAAATAAAAAGTGTGGATGTGCTTAATATATTAGTAACATTAACCTATAATGGCTTTGGAAGATCTTTTTGCTGAAAACAATTACACCATTGACTCTCAGGTTGAATGCTACCTATCTTGCTGTTCATGGAAGCACTATTTTGGGATGTCCGTTGTGGCAGAGAACCTCGGCACTTTCATAATGAACTTTGCCTCTGGTTGTTGAAAGGTAATGTATTTGCTTTTGGAGTCTGTTGTGGGCTGCCAGTCATAAGCAAGAATGTTGGAGAAATTATGTCGTATGGGGCCACACGTGTATATATTAAAATGTGTGATGCTATTTTTAAGGTTTAGTCAATAAGGTGATCCATTGGGTTTTATTTTTGACTAATGGGTATTAATTTTCATGGAATCAAAGTGTGGAGACCGGAATAAATATTTTAAATTGTTGAGGGGCCAATTTGAAATAATTGAAAGATAATAATTAATTATTTAATATAGGTCGTGGTCTCCAATTGCACGTGACTTTTAGAATTCTTTACATCCCCATCAACAGAGAACGGATTTCTAGAAATCACGTAACAGTTGGAAGATCATAATTGATTTCAGAAAACTTAGATTTATGGATCAAGGTATACTTCCGCATTTATTTTGTTTTCTAATTGATTTCAACATGGAGATTCAAGAATCTGCTTATTTTCAATTTCCTACAAGTGATATCAGAATAGATCTATAGTTGATTTCTTTGAGAAATTGCAAGAATTTAATGTTATTGGAGTTTTATATTGTGAATTACAATTTTAGATCTTCATCGTGTGATTATGGATCAAGATCTTGCAATTTTTTTAAAAGAAATTTTCAGATCCGTTAGTTACGGATCTGACTTTGTTGAATGAGACAACCTTTTGGCACATATTCATGTTTAATTTTTCCAAGATCTGGGTTAAAATTTTCTGAATTCAGATTTTGATTTTCGTTTAAAAAAAATTTTTGGTTCTGGCCAGTGACGGGTGTACCACTGACGATTGCAACCGGCTGCTGCATTTGGCGTTGCTGCAAAATGCAGCAGCGCTGGACGCTACTCCCGGTTGCAGCAGCGTCCGGTACCATTAAGGCAGGAGGGTGAGAGAGAGATTTTGGAATGGATTCTGGAGGTGGGTATCTGAGGTGAAAATAAGATGATCTTAGGTCCTTGCTTGCAATTTAAAATTAGGGTTAATTATTTTTTCAAAATAAAAATTTACATTTCAGTCCCGAATGTTTCTGATCCATCCAAATTGGATCTTTAAGGTTACGGGTTTAATAATTCAGCCCTTAAATTTGGGCCATTGAATTTCTAAAATTTGCAGTTGAAGCCCTCAATGTTTATAATTAATTAAAATTGGCCCCCAAAATTTTAATTTTTTTAAAATTTGATCCCTAAAGTTTTGAATTATTAATCCTTAGGTCCCTAAAGTTTCTAAAGGCATCTAATAATGCAAAATTAATGATTCTCTTTCTCAAATTAAGGTACTAAGGACTCTTTTAAGAGGAATAATTAAAGTTTAATTATGAGAGACAATCAAATTCAAATAATTTGGTAAATCATTTATAATGAATTAAGGTTATCTAACATTTTGAATAAACTAATTGAAACAATATGTCACCAAAGTGACCTCTTTTGTGTAGATTGGTTTGTTTGGGATATTTAGATGTCGTGTGTGTATTTCTTTATGTGGGTATTAATCGGTCCAAAGGAAGGTTAATATTTGGCCGAATTACATACACACCTATGGTGGTAAATGTGTGACAATTATAAGGTTTCCATGTGAATAATAAATCAATCCAAAGATGGTTTCATTATTTGACAGGAATTATTGTCAATGTTTGATCACTGTATTGAGAATACCACTAGCAATTAATATTACTGTCCAAAGACTTGATATTAATGTTGCACTATGTATCTTGATATGAGACTTACCATTATTTGAATTTATTTTTCATTTAATATGGATATGAGCTTGATTATTTTTTCATTTTGTTCTCTCTACAGCTAATTCATTTGCTACCACAATATCTACTAATATCGATTCAATTCTCATGCTTAATGGGACAAACTTCAAGGATTGGATGGAGAACGTATTGATTGTTCTTGGCTACATGGATTTTGACCTTGCACTTCGGATTGAGCAACTCACTCCTCTTATGGAAGAAAGTTCTCCTGATAAAAGGAGAAACTTTGAGAAGTGGGATTGTTTAAATTGCATGAGTCTAATGATCATTAAGCGCGGCATTTCGAAAGCCTTTAGAGGTGCAATATCCGAAGAGATAGCTAATGCTAAGGAGTTCCTTGCCGAAATTGAGAAATGTTTTGCGAAAAATGATAAGGCTGAAACAAGCATGCTTTTGCAAAGCTTGATTTCAATGAAGTATAAAGGCAAGGGGAACATAAGGGAGTACATCATGGAGATGTCTCACATTGATTCAAAACTTAAAGGGCTAAAGCTTGAGCTGTCTGATGACTTGCTCGTGCATTTGGCATTGATCTCGCTTCCTGCACAGTTCAGTCAATTTAAGGCCAGTTATAACTGTCAGAAGGAGAAATTGTCTCTAAATGAGCTCATTTCATATTGTGTGCAAGAGGAAGAAAGGTTAAAGCAAGATAGAATTGAAGTTGCTAACTTGGCAAACACTTCTAAGGATAAGGACAAGAAAAAGATGAAGGAATATGAAGCTGCTCCTAAGAGTCCAGCACAAAAGAAACAAAAAAAAAAAGATAAATGAACTTGTTTCTTTTGTAATAAGGCTGGACACGTGAAGAATGTCTATGCCAAATATCATGCATGGTGTGCAAAGAAAGGTACAATTTTTACTTTGGTTTGTTCTGAGAATAATTTAGTTTCAGTACCTAGAAACACTTGGTGGATGGATTTTGGTGCTACTACTCACATAAGTGTTTCTATGCAGGGCTGCCCGAGCTACCGAAAATCAAGTGATGGTGAAAGATATATCTATGTGGGTGATGGCAAATCGGTGGAAGTTGATGCAATAGGCACTTTTAGGTTATTATTGGGAACTGGTTATTATTTGGATTTGCAAGACACTTTTGTTGTGCCGTCTTTTAGACGGAATTTAATTTCTATTTCTTTGTTGGATAAATTTGGATATTGTTGTTCATTTGAAAACAATCAATTTAGTCTTTCATTAAATTCCAATATTATTGGTACTGGTTCATTATGTGAATATGATAACCTATATTTGTTTGATATAATTGTATCATATAATGAAACCTTGCATGTTGAATCACGAGGTACTAAACGCAAATTAAATAAAAAAATTCAGCAAAATTATGGCACAAGCGCTTTGGTCACATCTTAAAAGCTAGAATTGAGCGACTTGTGTCAGATGATATTTTGGATTCTCTTGACTTCACAGATTTTAATATATGTATTGATTGTATCAAGATAAAACAGACTAAAACAAGGAGATTGGGTGCTAACAGATCTTCAGACGTTTTAGAATTGATACACACAAATATTTGTGGGACATTTCCTACGGCTTCTTGAGATGATCAACAATATTTTATATCATTCATAGACGATTACTCACATTATGGGTACCTATATCTCATCCATGAAAAGTCTGAGTCACTGGACGTGTTCAAAACTTTTAAATCTGAGGTTAAGACTCAACTCAACAAAAGGATAAAGAGCGTTAGGTCTGACCGTAGTAGTAAGTACTACGGCAGATATGACGGTTCAGGTGAACAATGTCCAGGATCATTTGCTAAATACCTAAAAGAGTGTGGAATCGTCCCACAGTACACCATGCCTTGCCTAGCATGAATGGTGTAGCTGAAAGATGAAACAGAACTCTTAAAGACATGATAAGGAGTATGATAATTCATTCCACCTTGCCAAAATCACTCTGGGGAGAGGCATTAAAGACTGCAGCTTATATTCTGAACAGAGTACCAACTAAGGCTGCTGCTAAAACATCTTATGAGCTTTGGACAGGTAGAAAACCTAGTCTAAAGCATTTTCACATTTGGAGATGTCCAGTTGAGGCGAGGCCTTATAGGCCACATAAAAAGAAATTGGACTCCAAAACAGTTAGCAGTTATTTTATTAGTTACTCTGAGCAATCTAAGGGCTATAAATTTTATGATCCCACAATTAAGTCAATTTTCGAAACGGGAACCACAACATTTTTTGAGGATGTTGAGTTTGGGGGGAGAAACAAGATTAGAGACATTGTCTTTTAGAAAGAAGTTGAGGAATGATCGATTTTGATTCCTACTATTGTTTTTGACAATGTACAGGTTTCTATAACTGTTGTTGATCAAGAAGCATATCCAGAACCTCAACGAGACAATGTTGAAGAACTTCCATCCAAAATGAGGCAATTATTCCAAAAGTACAAACTCAACAACCTCAAGAACCAATGCCATTAAATAGATCCACGAAAGAGAGGAAAAATGCTATTCCGGATGATTTTGTAGTATTTCTCTAAGAACATGAGGAAAATAATGGAATGGTGAAAGATGATCCAATCAATTTCCATCAGGTCATGCTGGGTTCTAACTCTCAAAAGTGGATTGATGCCATTAATGAGGAGCACGAGTCTATGCAAGACAATAAAGTTTGAGATCTTATCCCGTTACATGAAGGTGTGAAGTCCATTGGTTGCAAATGAATTTTTAAAACCAAGAGGGATTCAAATGGTAATGTGGAAAGATATAAGGCTCGTCTTGTGGCTAAAAGGCTTTACCCAAAAGGAAGACATTGATTTCAAAGAGACTTTCTCTCCAGTTTCAACGAAAGACTCTTTCAAGACAATTATGGCACTTGTTGCACACTTTGATCTTGAGTTACATCAGATGGATGTTAAGACGGCATTTCTCAATGGCGACATTGATGAGACGATCTATATGGTGCAACCAGAAAACTTCGTGTCAGGAGACCCGAAGAATATGGTTTGCAAATTAAAGAAATTCATCTATGAGCTCAAGCAAGCTTCCCGTCAATGGTACCACAAATTTCATCAAGTCATTATCTCATTTGATTTTGAAATGAATGTCGTTGATGATTGTGTGTATTACAAGTTCAGTGGGAGTAGCATATTTTCCTAGTTTTGTATGTTGATGACATACTGCTTGCCATTAACGATATAGGCATGTTGTACAAAATCAAGAGATTTTTATCAAGAAATTTTGAGATGAAAGATCTTGATGACGCCTCTCTTGTATTAGGGATCCAGATACATCGGGATCGCTCTCAAGGTATTCTTGGACTGTCACAAAAGAGCTATATCGATAAAGTATTTAAGAGGTTTGACATGCAAGACTGTAAACCAGGTGATACCCCTGTCACTTAGGGAGACAAATTTAGTCTCAAACAATGCCCACAAAATGACCTTGAAGCTAAGGAAATGCAAAAGATTCCCTATGCATCAGCTATTAGAGGTCTGATGTATGCTCAAGTTTGTACACATCTGGACATTGCATTCATTGTTAGAGTGCTAAGCAGATATTTAAGTAACCCTGGGATGGATCATTAGAAAGCAGCCAAAGGGGTTATGAGGTATTTAAAGAGAACAAAGGATTATATGCTCACATATAGCAGATCGGACCAGTTAGAGATCATAGGGTACTCCGATTCTAATTTTGCTGGGTGTCAAGACAGTAGAAGATCCACATCGGGCTATATCTATCTGCTGGCTGGAGGAGCTATTTCTTGAAAGAGTGCCAAGAAAACACTAATAGCTTATTCTACCATGGCAGCAGAGTTTGTAGCATGTTATGAGGCATCTAACCATGGAATATGGCTACGAAATTTTGTCACTGGACTGTGCATTCTAAATGGAATAGAAAGACTACTAAAGTTAAATTGTGACAATAACTCGACAGTTCTATATTCTAACAACAACAAGAGCTCATCGAAGTCAAAATATATTAACATTAGGTTCCTAGTTGTGAAGGAAAGAGTACAGAGTGGACAGATTTTTATAGAGCACATTGGAATAAACTCCATGATTGCGGATCCGCTCACTAAGGGATTACCACCCAAAGTCTTTTATGAGCACACTGCTCGCATGGGTGTTGTATTTCTTGAAGATATCATGTTTTAGTGAGAATTTGTATTCTTGTTGCTTTATGTTTACTTTGGACACATTTGTGCATTTGGATATTTTTTCTGTAGAGAAATGAAGTATTCAGTTCATTCCACTCTGTTATTATGTTCAGTATTGATCTCACTCAAGAAATAAGGTTGGATCAGTTGGAAATAGACATTTTCGGATCACATAACATGTAATTTTCATGCTAAACTCCCATGATTGATCTATGTCATTTGGTTGTATGGGTGTGCGTGACCATTGATGGATTTAGTCACGCTAAATGTGATGAAAATCGCTTTGATCCTACATCAATATGACTAATGGACGAGATTGTTTGGAAATACCATAGCAAAAGTTTGAGCCCATAAAGTTGCACACATTTATAATATTACATCACATGTGTGGCTCAGTGGGAGATTGTTGGAGAAATTCTGTCATATGGGGCCACACGTGTATGTATTAAAATGTGTGAATCTTTAAGGTTTAGTCAATAAGGTGATTCATTAGGTTTAATTTTGGACTAATGCGTATTAATTTTCATGGAATCAAAGTGTGGAAACCAGAATAATTATTTTAAATTGTTGAGGGGCCAATTTGAAATAATTGAAAGATAATAATTAATTATTTAATATGAGTCGTGGTCCGCAATTGCACGTGACTTTCAGAATTCTCTGCATCCCCATCAACAAAGAACATATTTCAAGAAATCACGTAGCAGTTGGAAGATCATAATCGATTTCAGAAAACTTAGATCTATGGATCAAGGTACGCTTCCGCATTTATTTTATTTTTTTCATTGATTTCAACATGAAGATTCAAGAATCTACTTTTTTTTATTTCCTACAAAGAAAACTATAGCACAGAGTTGATGTGTGTGTATATATATACACACTATACTACCGCCTACAGGTGCCACCCATTGCCGTTTGCACGTTATATTTCAAAATATTTCCTAAATTTGTCTGAGGATCGAAGTCATCAATATTAATGTTACTGGATACTGGATTTTGCCATCTTGTTTGCATCTTCAGGTTGTGCTAATGTATATGAATTCCGGAAAAAGAGTTCCATTATTTTAAGTCAAAATTCTATTCCCCAAAATGAATAATATTTCTGAAATTTAGCCCCTTTTTTGATGTCCATTAAAGAGAGTATTTTTTGGGGGAAATTAGTTTTAGAATAGCGATTTTTTGGAGTAGTTAAAAAGTAGAGAAAATTTGGGTTTACGTGCAAAATATTATTATAAAAATGTGTGATTGAAAACGAGATAAAAAAAAGTAGTTTTCGAAATTGGGGCTTAATATATAGCTATCTGCATGACCACTTTCATCTTGTTGTCCATCTAGAGGTGTCACAATACCATCCAACCCTAGAGTTGGGACGAGCCAGCACCAGATTTAGAGGCCCAAGGCTCATTTGAGTTGGTTTACTCCGATGTAGAGTCACACTTTCTTCTTTATCTTCTTATCCAGCTAAAGGAGTCAAATGTCTTGTCCACTAATCCAACTTTATGCCGACCCTGATTTAGAGGCCAAGACCTATGTGGGTTAGTTTATGTTGGCCTTTTTTGGAAGAAGAAATCTTAAGCAAGATAAAAGCCCATAAACTGTGTATAATTGAAGCCAAGCTGACCATGGAAACCACTCGATCTAAAAGTTTGTATGCAGTTTGCAAGGTTCATTTTTCTTATCAAAGCATAATACATGCACAATTTCATTAAACAGGTGGCGGTAAATCCTTTTCTTGCTCTGATATCACGTTGAAACACTAAATCTAAAGACTTAAGTTAATGGAAAGAATCACATGTATATAATTTAGATATTATCTTGAATATATACTCAAAATTGGGTTGTGCCGAGTAAACATGTCGCTCTATGTGTTAATAGATCATGTGTCAAATATGTGGCTTGAGAACGTATTTCAGCTGATAACTGAAGTTTTGACGGCAACAATTAATCATGCAAGCTTTTGCTTAACTCACAATTCAATTACGCTGTTTCATATTGTTTCTTGCATACTTTTTTGGTACCAAAGCAAAGGCCAAATTGTTTAATATTAAGTTATAACAAATTAAAGTGATTACTCACTCAGTCGTGTCCCATTCAAGAAAATGACTACCGTCTGCTCTTTCTACGTTTTATTTTCAGGGAATATAATATAAATATGAAGTTTACCCGTCAAATCATGAATTTCTAACCGTCTCCAATTTTCAAAATAATTCTCATTGCGTGGAACTTTCCATTTTGAAAATGGTGATTGTGGAGCAAGGCCACTTGGCCTTGAATGAGAGTTTCAGAAATGAATAGATTGGTAAAGGGATTTTTCATCTCAGAATGGACAATTACTTATATGATGATGATCCCATTTTTTTCCAATTTTATACCAGCAAAGATCGTATCATTAGAACAACGGTTATGACTTAACTTCATAAGAAACATTTAACACGTCTGGATGATAGAGTAAATAAGGGTGTGGTTGGTTTCCATTTTCATTTTCTATTTTCATTTTCAAAACGATTTTTAGTTTTCCTCGAAAACGGCCCGTTTTTTTTTTTTTTTGAGCGTTTTCGACATTTATAACTGAAAACACTGAAAATGCTAAAAAGTCGTTTTGCGTTTTCAGTTATAAATTTTAACTTGTTTTTGAAAATGTGTTTTCGAAAACGACGGACCAGACGCGTTTTCGAAAACGGAAAACGAAAAATGGCTCGAAAACGACAAACCAACCGTGGCCTAATATTTTGCCTTTTTTCTCAATATTGTCCAGTACTTCGAAGATTATGTATGCTCGAACAGTGGCGGAGCCAACCCCACAAAATTATGGAATTTCTTTTTACTTTTTTCCAAAATTTAAATTTCTCTCCTCTTTTTAGCATTGTCCAAATTTGAAATGACTAGGTAATTTCTCATTCTTAATCTAAAGTTGTCAATTTCATCAAAGTCTAACGTGTGTTATTCTCAATTCATCAAGGACGATTGCAATCACATGTTTAGCCACCTCTCGAGCCTTAACTAATTGTTACGTTGTTTTCAAAAAAATAAATATTAAAAATTATAACTTAGTTTATGATCCCACAATGAAAAATGTTTAACTCATCGAGTTTTAATTTTTAACTTTCTTATCCATATTTTAGCTAGTATTTTTTATTGGTTGGAAAATGATAAATGGTCATCTTTTGCACGGCATTCATGTTTCTTGTTAATCCATTCAGTACAATTTATAAAGTGTACGGCCTTTTTTGGTTTTGTCCCTTTGCCGGTTAGAAAAAATTCCGATACGCTTTTTCAAATATTGCATTTCTTTTCTCTTCATTGAACTGAAAGTATCAATATTCTGGCCCCGTTTTGTCATGAAGATAGGATGATTTCAATGCCTTTAAAATGCGACAAATGTGCATCATAATCATATTATTTCATCATGTACTTTCGTTTCTTCATATACACGTGTGGATACATGACAAATACAAACTAGAGTGAGACGAGGGAGAGAGACAAGAAAATATATTTAATTGAAGCAATCATTTTTGGATTGATCACGAATAATTATGTTATTATTGCCATTTTATGTGGGACTCGATTAGTGTCGTCGAAGATGTACAAGTAAAAGTTCTACGTTGTCTGGATATCAGGATGCTCCTGAATTTATAGGGGAATTTGGCTATTATCACGATAGTTTAGCTTGAGATGAAATCATACATAAGATCCAACAAGTGGTACCACACTCACGTCCAAAATTTAGTCAATGTGGATACATAAGATATATTTCTAGACGTGCATGGAAAATCAAAATGAATATATGAATTTGAGATTTTTGATTGAATATTTTGTGATGATAAACTCTCTAGACGAAAAACGATTTTAATGGTTATAAAACTATGAACATAAAAGGTCGCCATTTGAGGGGAGAGGAGTTGTGGAGATCGACATGATGTAGATTCGGGGATGGTCATAAGCTACTCTAGTCATTAAGTTAGCATTTTGAGACTTTATAACAACAACAACAATAATAGATAGGAGTAGGAAGACTATCGAATTATTTTCATCACTTATCTTCCTTGGTCCAATCTAAATTAACTGAATGATGATTTATGTTGTAGTGACACGTACTATGCGAAACTTAGTGCTTCATTACAACATAAATATCTTTTTAAGACATCCATTTATGACGTACACATAGGACATACCGCAAAAACAGACTATTTGCGTTTGTAAAAATTAATAACCTCATCATAATTTAGAGTTAAAATCAAACGTTAATTTCAATCACATATTCACAACTACTACTCACAAATATTTCACAAATTTCAAGAAATCCACTGTTATTTTCACTATAATCTCATTAATAGGTCATAAATGTAATTTTAGTAACAAGTTAGAAAACCATGGAGAAACTAGAACTTATGTGTTTTCAAAATTCCAATTTTGGTCGTTCAAAACATGTCAATTCCTCTCATTTTCAAGATTTCTTTCATCAATGAACCTCATACTCGGATTTCTTCCTAAAACAACAAAATGAACCAAAATCAATAAAAATCAAATTCGACACAATAACATTTCACGTAAAACAACCGTCTTCCTCGTTCATATATACTATTAATATATCAACCATGTCATAATTACACGTGTTTTCAAAATTCCAATTTTGGTCGTTCAAAACATGTCAATTCCTCTCATTTTCAAGATTTCTTTCATCAATGAACCTCATACTCGGATTTCTTCCTAAAACAACAAAATGAACCAAAATCAATAAAAATCAAATTCGACACAATAACATTTCACGTAAAACAACCGTCTTCCTCGTTCATATATACTATTAATATATCAACCATGTCATAATTACACGTCTATATATAGCATGTAGTAAAATATATCAAGCATATTCTAATCTTTCCCTTGCTATTGAAGAATGAGCAAAATTGTAAGAGACAAGATATGGATTCAAAGACAAGACGACCACCTATCTCTCTCCAAACCGTTGCCACAAGACAAATCAACCACCAACCCTACCTCACCCCATCCTGCCCCCACCCCTTCATTCCCCCTTTCTAAGCAACAAAACCCCACAACCATCACCATCGTGATCATCATAATCATTTCACATTCCTTTCTCTCTCTTCTGCAACTTTTTTATTTTTATTTTTTAACTTCTTGGAACTGTCTTGTCTTCTTATATAACCCTCACTCTTTTACATCAAAACAAATTCAAATGTAAAAATTATAGAGAAGCAGAAAACTAAGAGATATATTTGTGGGTTCTTGAAAACTCAATTTTCATGCAATGCATGCAATAAACAAAATACCTCGTACATGTATAATCAATTATTTTACCAATTATCTGTTAATTAACTGATTAACCTTTTTTTCCTGATTAAAATTAGGTGGTCTCAGATTGCAGCACGTTTGCCTGGACGTACTGATAATGAAATTAAAAATTTCTGGAATTCTACAATAAAGAAGAGGCTCAAGAATATTTCATCATCATCATCAAGATCACCAAATACAAGTGATTCATCAATGGATCAAGCAAGAGATGGCATTAATGGACGGTTGATATCAAATCAAGAACACAACATGATGGGGGCGTGCATGCACCCATCATCTTCTTCTTCAGCTTTATCGTCATCAACATGGCAGCTGCCAAACATGGCCTTAAATCCCATGAATCTTGATCCAATATTGCCTATTATTGATCAGCCGCCGACAGGCATTGCCGGGTCGTACTTTGATGTACAACCATGCAATGCGCAAGGTGGGATGTTTGGTGGGAACATTGACTTTGAAGGACAGTTTATGGTTCCACCATTAGGGAGTGTAAACATTGAACAGAGTGGCAGAATGGGAAATTCAGTCGAAAAGAGTAATGCTAACGTCATGAATAATATGAATAATATAATTAACTATAATCAATTCAATAATAATAATAATAATAACATAAACAACAAATTAGGAGAAAATAATGTGAGAATTGAGGGTTTGTGTTGGGAAGGAGATGAACTAAGAATGGCTATGGGAGAATGGGATTTAGAGGAGTTAATGAAGGATGTTTCCTCGTTTCCTTTTCTCGACTTTCAAGTACAGTAAACAAGTACACTGAACAGAACAGTAATGATCTCGGAAACAAACGAATATTTCACAATTTTCATTTTTTTTTTTTTTTGGCAATATTTAGCATAGAATACCAAACATGTGTGTAGGGTTTGTATCTACAGTTGAGAACCTTGCGCCGGAAGCAACTTTCGACTGAAAGTAGCCAGAGAAATTAGTTAGGTGAGGTTAAAGGATGGGAAATAAAAGGGCCAAACGTGGGTTGTATAAATGTATGCATACATAGATTATCATGATGTTTGTATTTTGTCATTTTCAGTAATTCCAAAGCGTTTGTAATAACATTGATACATGTAAACATGTTATATGAAATAGAGATTAGTTAGAGATTTGCATTGATATTAAAATGGGCCCACACCCCAACTAAATGAATCGAGATTTATTTCCGATGCAGAGATGTCAAAGAAATTTGTTACATCAAGGTTACGGATTCTAATCTTATCTTCATAACGTCTCTTTTTTATTGAAAGCATGTAAGATTTTGGCTCTTTGATTAAGAAATGAATTTGACTTGCACGTAAAGAAATATAATTTTTTATCTCGTAAGTCTTACCCCCACCCTCCCAAAAAAAGTACATTTTTTTCACTGAATTTCATGACTTGTGATCATGCATTTCGTGAAACAAAATGAAAAGATGATTATTTCTTCTAATGGGGTTTAATCACTTAGGTGATATGTCCATTTGGAACGATAATCTTTAAAGAAAGAGGAGAGGGTCAGCTTGCTCTCATTGTAAATTTGGACTTTTTAATTTGAATGTTAATTAATTAATCTTAATGGGAGACTGGCATGATTACTTTATTTTTATTTTTATCACTTTTTTGTTTCAATTTCCAAAGATAGCAATATAATTTTATATGTAAAGTTTATGAACAAGAAAATTATGTATTGTGCAGATGAATTATATACTTTTATTTAAATACTAAACTTTTAAATACCGGGATTTAAGTTGATATATAGAATGTGTCTTTAAATTCAATATTAATTGTGCTTATTATAATTATATTGTTCACTTATATATCTGAGCTGTAAAACTTGTCAATTGCTCGACAATCAGAGGTTTATCATTTAATTATGTTGTTTGGTTCAATAGATATTTAACCACCCTCGTGCTACGACCCCAAAATGGCGAAGAGTTGTCATCAATGTACCAAACCTTCTCGTTGATGTGAATTCTCGAGAAAGATTAGCAAACTATATTTTCAAAGTAAAATTTATTGGTTGAACGTGATTATGATAATGAGTGAACATAAATATCACGAGAGAAATCCATGTGTATGCACGACGAGTACTTCTATTTCGCGTTTTTTTCATTATTGCTTTGGAGTTTTAGGTTAGGTGTAGTCCATGATGTTTAAGTCTCATCACTATTCATTCTGAAAAAATTCACGTATCTTTTAACGAAATAATAAATCTAATCCACATACTAGCGAACGCGTTGAATACAAAATCAATCGTAAGTGAACCTCTTTTAACATTAATTTTCAAGAAATTGAAAATCATCTCGTTGCTCTATTATAAATAAACGACTTCTTGATATCTTTTACTATTTATGCTTTTAAATAAAACATTTTAATGCACACTCGTGGTGTAAAGAAAAGTTTATGAAAAAAGATAATCCAATAATAGAAGTTCAAACAATAAGACAAGATTGATAGATAAAGCAAGTGCTTCCTTAAATCATTTCATCTCAAGATTTTTTTTATAATGCTAATAACCAACATTTGACTTTCTTACATGATGTTAATTATTTTGGAAGTCTTTCTTACACGGTAATATGACAATTACTTACAATTTTTAACTGATTACACAATTTTAGCACGTAATATTGAGGTCACAATATATTTTTTTTCTGTTTGAAGCAGTGCTAATTAACTTTGTTTATACAGTACATTCTCATTTTATCTCTGGACAGAACAAAACCATTGCTTAATCACGATTGTGTTATATTTTTATAAATAAAATCACTAGAGTTGTCCAACTTATTTGTGTTGTATGATATGTAAAGAACAAGTAATAAAATAAAGTATGTATAGATCAAGTAATAAAGTGTATGAGTAGAGTATCGTTTTATGAAAATTGCATTATTAAGTATTGAAATTAACCAACACTACAAGAAATATCACTTTCAACAATCATATAATTAGTCGTAGAATATACATTATTAGTTGTTGATTACATTCGATGTCTAAAATCAATTGGTTGGCAAATAGGTGTTGACGAGTATATTCAATGACTAAAAATATATTTGGTCATCATTAAATATAATATTTTTCCAACTGAATAATTGGTCGTAAAAGTTTTGAATTGACGACCGATTTTTCTTGTAGTGCAACCTTGCCTTTTATCTGAACACTCATTTTTTAAGATTGGTAAACTAAAATATATAACAAATAACTCAGAGATTCGAATAAGGCACTGGGATCTCTCATCAGTGCTATTCACTGGATGAAGCTCCAACGTGGATTTTCATGCCCCCAATTAGTCGAGCTCAAAACTTCTCCTTTAAAAGAGATTTAAGTTGAATGTTAATATCAATTGGGCAACTTGCAATCGAAAGTTCAATCTTGTTCCACTTCGTTGTCTTCTTGCTTGATCTTCAAAACCCTGGAGTGTAATACTCTTTGAGACAATATTTTGTGTTTTTCTCTAATTTGAAACGTGAGTTCAAGGATGTACAAGAAGGTTTATAAACCTGCATTCATGCACATAATATATCGAGGTTCCTCTTCAAAAACGTATCAACTAAATAAATCTTGCACTTGCTCAACAGAGCGATTACTTTGACAAAAGTGCAAAATTTGAATATCCTCGCTCTAGCGAGCTATGACTCATTTGACAAAATCATACTTCATTTGTTATCATGTTTTACCTCCATTTGTTCCTTCCGATGTCCACTCTTGCATAGGATTCATCGTTCCAATGCATTACGGCACTTTTATAAAGCCTCCTTTCTACTTTTTATGCCAAAGAGGAATCTAACTTGGCTTGGTGCATAAAACATGTAAACAAGACAAAATTAACGTACTATCACTTTGAAAGAACTAAAAATATGAATGTCGGTATCTCAATGTAACACTTGATAACTTCTTTAATAATGTTGAATTTTGGAACTTCTTCTACAGTCTTCTAGGCTTGGGTATTGAATTAACAACATGATTTATAGTGTCATGTCCATATTATCAAACTTGCAATTATTTTTTTATCAAGGGTCCATAACTAAATCCAACACCAATCCCCACTAACTAAATGGTGCTAAATTACTATTCCCCATATTTAATGCTGCTTATGTCAATATCGACAAGGGTTTGCTCATCAATTTCAAATCAGTTAAACGCAAAGATTAGAATAGTGTGGTTTTTTGAAGGATAGTTTACATAAATTCCCCTGATGTTTTAAAACTAATTTTAAAAAAAAAATACTCATCAAAGTTATTTTTTTAGAAAAATAGTGTTGATGGCGAAGAGCCGACATCAAGGTACCAAACATTCCACATTATTACTAAAATAATTCTTATTTGTTGATAGTGTTTATAGTGAAAACTTGCAACAATTAATGAACGTAAATCTCGTAGTGAGAGAAAATTGCTATATTCAATATGATTATTAATGTCATCTCTTGAGTACTAGTTAACATACCTCTAATTATCAAACGTTCCTATATTGATTAATAGTTTGACAAGATTGATGTTTAAGAGCATAAATAAATATCAACATTGTGTATTCTAACATGTAACAAATATCATTAATTTAATTCTTATTAACAAACATGAAAATAAATCAACCATGCTAATTTAACACACTTATAGAAGAAAGATCCAAAATAATGATTAAAAAAATGAAAATAAGTAAAATAGCTATATCATTCATCCTAATGAATAATCTAGTCAATAAACATGGTGAAGAATTAGAATTTGAAAGAAAATTTTTTTTTTTTAAATGGTATACACATCACCCATTTATGTTAGAAACAAAAAAATCTGATCAATCTTTTCAATTTTGATCTTCAACATCAAGAAACCCAAAACCTTGTCTTGGTCTTCAATAATTTCTTGAATCTTCCTCTTGATTTCTCCAGAAAGATGAATTTTGTAATTGATTTGATCTAGAGGATATGGAATTTTTTAGTTTCGGATATAAGGTGAAGAGAATATGATATGAGAGTTTGCTAATTTATATATTCCTAAGTCTAAATGTTGTGCTTGGAAGTTACAAGTTTCATTAATGCAATAATCAGGTTTTCACTAATTAATTAAAAATATTTATATTAAATAATAATAATAATAATAATAATAATAATAAAGTCACAATTATACAATTAATGGTCACAGATTCACAATCATAGGTCACATATTTATTTACCGGTCATATATCATGAAATTAATTGGTTACAGATTTTTTTGATGTCACAAATCATAATTTTGATAGGTCCCAGATTATGTCGAGATCACGGATCGAAAAATTATAAGTCACAAATCCAAAAAATTATAAGTCACAGGTTATATATTTTCAAATTTGATAGTTACATATTACTTTTTTTGGTCATAAATGATTGAATTTTAAAGTCACAAGTCAAATAGTCGGTCACCACCACCAACTCCACTGCCACCACCGTCTCTTGCAACCACCCTCACCCCGTCGCCACCAACACCAACACCACCACCAACAAAATAGTCGCTACCAGATCCATCGCCACCACCAAACACACCAAAAAAAACTACCACCATCACCACCACTAGATCCACCACCAACCCCATCGCCGCCAACAATACGGACATCACCACACTGCACATCATCGTACCACAACCACCATCCAACAAAAAAAAATCCAAACCCGCCACCTCCACCATCTCCACACCTGTCGTTGTCGTGAAAACCACCACCATCCCCGTTCATCACCATCACCAAGCCACACAACAACCACCACACCACAACCCCCACACCACACCACAAACCACCACCCACAGACCAGGACATAACAAGAATCCCCAAACCCGCCATGTTAGATTCACCTCCTTCCACGTCATCACCGTCACCATATCTACGTAGAAGCCAGGCAAATGCAACGGCGTCGACATCGCCGAGACCAAGAATCACAGCGATCTGTGACCGGCGAAACCACAAATCACTGCGTGTTTACTAGCGAAACTATAGATCCACGAGTAGAGGCGCCGACTCTGGAGTTGCGCGAAGCGCCGGTTGCGACTTCGATGCGGTCAGCGTCTAAGAGAGAGACGGCCCAAAACCACTGCCTGCAGATCGAAAAGAGAAAGGAATTACACGTCGCGAGCTGCTACGTCGCCTCCCATGCCGGCACCGGTACCTCCCTATGCTGTCGGGCTCCCTTCGTCGTCGATCACAGAGTTTAATTACTTGCCAGCGTCGAGCAACGAGAGAGAGGATGGGAAAGTCTTGTAATGGATAGGTGAAGAGATTAGGGTTTGAAATTTGAATTGGGTGGATTTAATTTATTAAAATTGACATGTGAATAATCAAACTTTGAACCTGATTTTTGAATTAGGGTCTTTAAAGATCCGAAATTCTGTAATTTCCACTAAGAATAATTCTTGGTGTACAGGTAGGGATACCAAACACTCGCATGGAGCCCACCCCATGTGAGTAAAAATTGCAAAAAACACTGACCCTCAGGTGGGTGTTTTGGAATTGTTCTGTGAACAATTAGTCTGTATACACAAACTAATTCCTCATATAAAAGTCGAGTTCCCAGGATCCGAACTCGTGCAACTACGAACTACCTGTAATTTTCTCCCACCTTTCGTCCGAGCAACAGCTGGACGAGTTAATTGCATCCTAAGTCCTTCATCTTTCAACCATCATCAAAAGTGAATAATTTTTTTTACTACCATTTTGAATTGTGATCCATTTTCACATTGGCTCCAAATTCAATTATCTTTTCAATGGTATACAATTCGCCCTCACAACTTTTTTGTAGGAAACTTTATACACAAATCTTCTCACGTACTCCACATTTAGGTTCTTTGTTTAACCTCCTTCGATCATTCGATGTTTCAACTCACTTCCTTCTGCATCAATCATCTTCAGATGTGTGGTTTAACCTATAAAAACAATAATCACGACTATGAACAAAAACATGCTCAATTAATCGAATATTGAGGCCCTGTTTGTGGCCCTTTAATTTCAAAAATTGGAGTATGGAATAGTGATTGATGTTGAAATGTGTGGTTAAAAAAGAAGGAAATGTTTTTGATATATGTGTAATATTATTTTAATGGAGAATGTATGGTTGAAAATTAGTACTATAGAAAAATAATGTGGTAGAACGTGGGAGAATGGTTGACGGCTAAATAATTTAAAATTTTAAATAAATGTGTACATAACATTTGAATCTCACCATTATCCACTTTATAAAACATCATATCTTCTAATAATAACAAATCTAGCTATGCAGTAGTGAACAGTTTAAACACAAAATGAGTTGCAAGTGATCCCTTTTTTGCATATTTATATTTTTAAAATAAAATAAAATAAGATCGAAAGCACGCTCGTACTTGGGGCAAAAAGTTTACGAACAAAAGACAACACAATGCTAGGAGTTGAGACAAGTGCTTCCTCAAATCATTTCATCTTAAGATTTTATCATGCCAATAACTAAATATTTGACTTTCGTATGTGATTTTAATGATTTTGGAAGTCTTTTTCTTTCATAGTAATATGACAACTTATAATAATTGTTTACGCAATTTTAGCATGTAAATGAAATGACAATATATAACTAAATCCAACACCAAATTTGCACCAACTACATAGTGCTAAGATTGTGATCTCCTCATTTTTGTGCTTCATGCTCATATGTTTTCTCACCTTTTTCCTATAGGAAGCAATTGAATTTGAGTTAAGCAGTGTTTTGAGCCGTTGATTTGCCGATTTGAGCCACTTGACATAATGAAATTGTATGACTCATTTTCACGGTTCAGGTATTACTCATACTTTTTGGAGAACATGTTCATCATATTTATTAAATTAATTAGTGTCTCAAGTATTTAAGCACGTGGGCTCATTGCAATTCTTTTAAGATTCATATCCATTTGAATTGTTATTTTAAGTTTTATTAAAAACGATCGAGTTGATTACATGTATTTTTGGTTAGTATGGGTAGAGGGACAGGTTTTCCCCAATATCTATTATGTATATAAGCTTTTTTCATCTAGTCCAAATGTGTTTTGACATAAAGATTAGAATACGTGACTTTTCTAACTTGCAGATTATGAAGTAGTTTTGAGTAAGTATTTAAAATACTTCAAATTGAACATGTTCTTAACCTAGGCAATCGTGAAATACTATCTATTGGGTTTTTTTGATACCCAATAATCCGGGCGATGATTTAAAACAGTTGTCGGATTATTTATCGACACCATGGACTTGGCTCGGCTCGGAGACGAACTACACTTTTGGATGGCTCGGGTTTGGATTGGATGATTATTTGGTTATTTGGACCATTTAGTGATTAATATAGAATTGAAAATTGGCCCATTAGTTTAGGTTAATTGGTAGCTCTCTTAGTGAACCCTAGACCCAATTGGAGTGACCTAAACTAACCTATATATATGTATTTATCTCCCAACCGTTTTTGGTGTGTGTGTATTGTAGCAATGGAGAGGAGAGTTGAGAGAAGAGAGGCAACCGAGAGAGAGGGAAGCCATGTGAGGTTGTGAATAAGATTCAACCATTGTGATATCTTCTTCTTTCTCTCCATACCTTTGTGGATTGCTAACACCATCGCCCTTCTCCTTTGTGGGGTTTGAGAGAGTTTGGGCAGTCCAAAGTGAAGACGAAAGTCTCGGGTTGAGTTGAGGTAAATCGATGTTCGTTTGATTGTTTTCTGAGCCTGGAATCAAGATTTATCGAGGAATTTCCACTACAAACGGTATCAAAGCTTGTGTTGTTGATAAATCTATGATTTTTGGGGCTAAAAACAGGCTGGAAGTGGTCAGAAACGAATTTGAAAATCAGAGGTAGAAATTGTCCAGTTTTTCAAATTTTTGCTGGATCTGTTTTGGCGTTTTCTGGTAAAACCAAAAGGAGTTTGGCGAAACGGACACCACCGGTGGATTATGTAGGCAAAGAAGAAGCCGAAATGGTGACAGGTCGTCGGCACGTGGATCGTCGGCGCCGACACGTGGGATTTCCGACAAGACGCGTGAGGGCGCGTGGGACTGAATCTGGGATGGTGTCTTCAAGCAGAATGTTGCCGGTGACGATACGGACCTTGCGATGTTGTCGGATTTCAATTTTGAGTAATGCAGTGAAAGTTGGACGATTTTGCCCTTGGACGTTAAGGTGCCAGGTGCTATTTTTGTGTTGCTGTGGTTGCTGGTAACTTTAAAATGTATAGTGAAAATTCTGAAGTAGTGAATTCGCATATCTCGATATTTACGAAACTTCAGACGTGGTCCGCTCGGTATCGTATTCTTTGCTTTTTATTATTGCAGTTAAAATTAATGTATATGTTAATTATTTATTTTACGCATTAGAAGTCATTGTGTGATGTGACGTTAGGTTTGTGGTTACCGTAAAGGGGTAACCATTACCTGTTGCTAGACTAAGAAATTATATGCCTTAAATTTTATGTGAATTTGTCACCAATTATTCTACACCGATAGAATTGCATGTGACCTTAGGAAAATTTACTTGACTGTTCTATGTGAATTATGTGAAAGTACTTTGCTTGTGGTCATTATTTGGTATTGTTGGCATGTATAGGTCTAAGGCAAGTGCGAAAAATAATATATGTTTTTTAATTGCGGTAAAATTTGGGCATAGTTGAAAAGAAATTGTCCTAGGATGATAATAAAAGGAAATATGAAGATAGAGACGAGACGAATGTGACTTTAGGATCGAGTAGTGATCCTAGTGAGGTTTATTGAGAGAATAAACACGGTTCTTGCATTGCATCTGTGTGTAATCTTTTCTGCATGTATGTGGTCACTTAATTATGTTGCAATGTTGATGTTACACTTTCAATATATTTGATGTGTGTAATTACATGAATTAGAGTGACTTATTACTTTGTGTAATATGTTTACATGCATAGTGGGTTAAGTTTTGTGGCGTACTCTATTTGCTCTGTGAGTGGTGTGAGAGTGTGGTAGTGAAAAGAAAGTTGGGCAGCCGTTTCTCTCGTTTATTTTTGTGAGTTTGTGTGGTTTGTGAGATTATGTGAGGCAGCCATATTAGAGATACCTTCTTTATCTTTGTGAACCTCGTTTGTGAGTGTTGTGAAGTAACCGACTCTTTCTTCGATTTTTCTTTGTGAGTGCCACCTTCGTCGTTTTCTTTGTGAATTTTTGGAGCTTTGGTGATTGGAGTAACCTTTGTGGTTACCGAAAGGTGTTGATTTGCTATAGTGAGTTTGAGATGCATTAGCAGTGAGTTGGATGTCTTTTAGTAAGGTAGAGTATAGATGCTTAGAGGTGCATTGGTGATATGCACGGGGGATGTGGAGTGTGACATTTGGATCATGAGTGGAGATGTGATCAAATGTGTAGAATCCTTTATCTGTGAAAGAGACCCTGATCAGGTGGAGTGTGAGAGATGCGTTTCTATCACTTCTGTAAGGTGGAGTCTCATTACTCACGTAGGTTGGGAGAAGTGATGTGATGATAGAGGATTATCCCGAGAGCTTAAGATCTATCGTGACTTGCTAGTTAGACATGAGTTGAGTGATTAGTTTAGTGAGCATGGTGGGCGATGAGAGGAGATATGTGTTTTCGAGTTAGGAGTAACACAAAATGGGATAGGATAAGTATGGTGAGATCTTTTTTTAGGATCGTTTATGCATGTGTTACATATGTGGTTGACCATGGTTTGATTAACTAGGTGTTAATCTGTGGTTCTGTGTGAACGTGGTTTTGAAAAGATCTGTGTGTGTGTGTTATCCTATATATCTTCATCGCATGATTGTTTGTTCACTGTGAAATACTTGTTTCTACTTGGGTATTTTTTGACCTTAGCCCTGATGAGTACATGGAGCAGGTATGGTATGTGTTTCAAGTTGGAAACACGAGATAAGGTCTGTGATTCCAATTTTATTGGATTACCTTGATTGTGCAAATATAAACTGTGTGTTTTGATTGCTTGCAGATTATTGGGCATCAAGGTGGAGATTGTTGGGTTTTTTGATACCCAATAATCCGGGCGATGATTTAAAATAGTTGTCGGATTATTTATCGACACCATGTACTTGGCTCGGCTCGGAGACGAACTACACTTTTGGATGGTTCGGGTTTGGGTTGGATGATTATTTGGTTAGTTGGACCATTTAGTGATTAATATTGAGTTGAAAATTGGCACATTAGTTTAGGTTAATTGGTTTCCCTCTTAGTGAACCCTAGGCCCAATTGGAGTGACCTAAACTAACTTATATATATGTATTTATCTCCCAACCGTTTTTGGTGTGTGTGTGTTGTAGCAATGGAGAGGAGAGTTGAGAGAAGAGAGGCAACCGAGAGAGAGGGAAGCCATGTGAGGTTGTGAGTAAGATTCAACCATTGTGATATCTTCTTCTTCCTCTCCATACCTTTGTGAATTGCTAACACCACCGCCCTTCTCCTTTGTGGGGTTTGAGAGAGTTTGAGCAGTCCAAAGTGAAGGCGAAAGTTTCGGGTCGAGTCGAGGTAAATTGGTGTTCGTTTGATTGTTTTCTGAGCTCAGAATCAAGATTTATCGAGGAATTTTCGCTACACTATCTAAGATAAATTTTGCTACTTGTACATAAATTGGATTGCAGATTTGTTGATAGAATATGAGATGACAATCATTTGGCCCTTGATTCAAATCAAATCGAAGGCCAAAAAATTGTCACCTCATTTCTGTCAGCAAATCTATATAGATTTTCTATACATATAACAAGCATGATATAAGATTGGGCAATAAACATACCAATTTACGTGCACGACTTGGAATTCAATCTGCAGCATGGTGAAAAATAAGAAATTCGGGGTGAATTCAAAATCAGTTAATTTTTTTGGTTCTCAAATTCACTTTTAATTGAAAAAGTTAATGTAAAGGTAAATTTGGTTTTCTTGTCAAAATGAATAACTTTGCCTCTAAAACCATGTTTGATTGGCACAATTTCATGGAAAATGGAATTCGAACTCCATTTTCCACCAATTTTGTGTCTTTGATAACAAAAGTTTTCTATGGAATTCATTTTCCATCGTTTCCCCCACACACTTGCATTTTCCATGATTTGGTGGAAAATAAATTCTCACCAAAACGGTGAAAATTGGTTTTCCACTTTCTTTCTTCTTTTTTTTTTTTTTTATATTTAAATTTTTGACAATGAGAACAAATTTTAGGAATAATTGTAAAAAAGATATCACTTAAATTGACAATTAGTCTGTATACACAAACTAATTCCTCATATAAAAGTCGAGTTCCCAGGATCCGAACTCGTGCAACTACGAACTACCTGTAATTTTCTCCCACCTTTCATCCGAGCGACAGCTAGATGAGTTAATTGCATCCTAAGTCCTTCATCTTTCAACCATCTTCAAAAGTGAATAATTTTTTTTACTACCATTTTGAATTGCAATCCATTTTCACATAAACTTCAAATTCAATTATCTTTTCAATGGATTACCATTTGCTCTCACAACTTTTTTGTAGGAAACTTTATACACAAATCTGCTCACGTACTCCACATTTAGGTTCTTCGTTTAACCTCCTTCGATCATTCAATGTTTCAAATCACTTCCTTCTACATCAATCATCTTCAGATGCGTGGTTTACATATATAAACACAATAATCACTACTATGAACAAAAACATGCTCAATTAATCGAATATTAAATAATTTAAATTTTAAATAAATGTGTACATAACATTTGAATCCCACCATTATCCACTTTATAAAACATCATATCTATTAATAATAACAAATCTAGCTATACACTAGTGAACAGTTTAAACACAAAATGAGTTGCAAGTGATCCCTTTTTTGCATATTTATATTTTAAAAATAAAATAAAATAAAATAAAATCGAAAGCACGCTGGTACTTGGGACGAAAAGTTTTCGAACAAAAGACAACACAATGCTAGGAGTTGAGACAAGTGCTTCCTCAAATCATTTCATCTTAAGATTTTATCATGCCAATAACGAAATATTTGACTTTCGTATGTGATTTTAATGATTTTGGAAGTCTTTTTCTTTCATAGTAATATGACAACAATTTTGGCACGTAAATGAAATAACAATATATAACTAAATCCAACACCTAATTTGCACCAACTACATAGTGCTAAGATTGTGATCTCCTCATTCTAGTGCCGTTTCTGTCAATACCAATCAAGATTTCATTCTCATATATTTTCTCACCTTTTTCCTATAGGAAGCAATTGAATTTGAGTTAAGCAGTGTCTTGAGCCGTTGATTTGCCGATTTGAGCCACTTGACATAATGAAATTGTATGACTTATTTTCACAGTTCAGGTATTCCTCATTACTTTTTGGAGAACATGTTCATCATATTTATTAAATTAATTAGTGTCTCGAGTATTTAAGCACGTGGGCTCATTGCAATTCTTTTACAATTCATATCCAATTGAATTGTTATTGTAAGTTATATTAAAAATGATCGGGTTGATTACATGTATTTTTGGTTAGTATGGGTAGAGGGACAGGTTTTCCCCAATATCTATTATGTATATAAGCTTTTTTCATCTAGTCCAAATGTGTTTTGACGGAAAGATTACGTGACTTTTTTAACTTGCACACTATAAAGTTGTTTTGAATAAATATTTAAAATGCTTCAAATTGAACATGGTCTTAACATAAGCAATCATGAAATACTATTTAAAATGAATTTTGCTACTTGTACATAAATTGGGTTGCAGATTTGTTGATAGAATATGAGATAACAAATATTTGGCCCTTGGAATCAAATCAAATCGAAGGCCAAAAAACCGTCACATCATTTCTGTCAACAAATCTAATAGATTTTCTATACATGTAACAAGCATGATATAAGATTGGGCAATAAACATACCAATTTACGTGCATGACTTCGAATTCAATCTTCATCATGGTGAAAAAGAAAAAATTCGGGTTGAACTCCAAATAAGTTAATTTTTTTGGTTCTCAAATTCACTTTTAATTGAAAAAGTTAATGTAAAAGTAACTTTGGTTTTCCCGTGAAAATGAATAACTTTGCCTCTAAGAGTGTAAAAAGAATAAATAAATAAACTGACATTTGAAGATTGGACTCCATGTATTAATGAGCGGGAATCGTTGAGGTATTTATGTGAATAGGTATAATCCGTGGAATTGCAAACCCTGACGTATTTCAAATGCTTGAAGGCCCTGCTAACCCGAAGTGATTTAGAAAGATTCTTCTCTATCGATGGTGATCGGTCATGGTATCCATAGCCTTACTTCTTTTTTGGCCAAATCCTGATTTCGTTTTGCTTCTCCCAATTGTTGAGCCTGATCGACTCGACTCTTTTCACTTACCCCCGACCTCTCACTTTGTTTCGTTCTTCTTGTATACCGTTGCTTGAATGAAGATGTCTGATCGACCTGACTTTCCCAAATCCCCCCCACATGCCCTTCGCCTTTCCGAGTCTGGATTTTTCGCATTGTTTCAATCGTTGTGGTCGACGAAAATGAATAAATGTTCTTTTGGTCGAATCGAAATAAGATCTCAGATTGACATTTTAATACACTGATTTACCATAATAATAGATAGAGTCAATGGTGACTCGGCCATGGGAAGAGTCGCTTCCTTCTTGCTTGTTGGGGGCTTCTATTCACCAATGCAGACTAAAAGTGCTCTCTGAATCGTGCTGGATAGTGACCCATCACACAACTCTCAAACCTAACTTGTGGTGGATCTCGAGAGACAAAGTCAAAGCACTTATGTTG
>NC_036247.1:12650236-12667991 GCF_002742605.1 Olea europaea var. sylvestris | reverse complement strand
AATTTCATCAAATTCTCTTTCGTAAACAACGCAGCACAAAAGAAATCAATAAAAACCACATAGCCCCCTTCGTACACCAAATTATTTGGTTTTTCATAAAATTTGCCACCGTAGTGTAATTCAACGGTGAAATATGGAGAATTAGCACCTGCATGCAAATGGTAGGGAATTCGAAAACCAATATCAAGCAATAAATTGGGGAGTTTTGGGAGAAATTAATGCAGGTAGAAATGTATAGATGTAAGACTATACCATAAATGGGTGGACTTTCACCAAGATCCCTCAAAATCGGAGATAACATGTTACTCATGGAAGGAGCATATACCTGCCATTGGCCATATATAAGAAATTTTAACCCATATGCTCACAAAAATGCTTTTTCCGAAAACCTCTCCACATATTCACAAATCACAATAACTTTTTAGGATAAAATTGAGAATGGGTGGTAACTGACCCCTGCCTATTTCATCTCCTTCAGCAGCTTCGGGTGAAGACGGAGCAAGTTTGGCAGCTTCGGACTTCCATTCTGTAATGGGTCCTTCTCTGCCTACATAACAATAATAAAGCAGTAGAAAATTCAATGAAAACACCAAATCATGAAAAAAGGCAGAATCCCTAACTTGAAATCATAAAAATCCAAGCCCAAACTTCTCTTACCTTCGCTCGCTTCAAATTGCCTCAAGCGTGCTTCGACTATGCGACAACGAGGGTGATCACCGTAGAGGAAAAAAGGGTAACCGGAATGCGCACAAAATATGGTTGGGCAGGAAGTAGAAACAGCGTCGTCCCCTTCGCTTCGTCCAGAGAAAGGGTCGGTTATACGTAAAATGAAGAGGCGGGAGAAATTACACAGTGAAGAAAATGTTGGATGGACGATATTACCCCTGCATTTTAAAAAGAAAAGATCCATTTTATTTGATTTAACGGAACATTTTAACGGTGAATTGACAGAATGACTTGCACAAAAAATGGTAAAGGTAGGGACATTATCCACCAAAAAATGAAAGGTAGGGACGTTATCCATAAAAACCTCCAAAGGTAGGGACGTTTTGTGCTAATCACCCTTAAATGCATGTCCACCTATGAAGTGATAGATGGACTTCTATAAAGAGACGCATTTGACCAGCAAATGAAGCCACATGTTTTCCATCCAACGATTCTTCTTCTACATTTTTCTCTATAAATACTTGTGCTCAATACCTTTATAAGATAATGTAACTTTACTATTACTATTTCTCCTCCCCTCTTGAGAGAATATATAAATTTCGACGGTTCTCGCTATCGAAATTAGTTGTGTGCAATTATCGTCAATTAACTTGATTATCGAGGTATTCATGGCCACAACCACCAATGATGTCAATGGCCACGAGCAATGGACTGTTTGTGCTAAGTATGCATGGAAGAACATACGTTGAGTTGCTTTCTGTTAGCCACGTGAACCTCGTCCTACAGATAGGATATCATCTCTGTCAATCAAACTTTTCTCAAAGTTGCTATCCTCCAGAGCCTCATCCTACAGCTAGAATATCATCTCTGTCAATCCAACTTTTCTCAAAGTTGCTAGCCTCCAAAGCCTCGTCCCACTACTAGGACACCATCTCTATCACTCCATTTTTTCTTAAAATTGCTATCCTCCAGAGCCTCGTCCTACAGCAAGGACGCCGTCTCTGCCAATCCAACTTTTCACAAAGTTGCCACTCTCCAAGGCCCTGTCCTCCAGCAAGGATCATCTGCTACAACAACCATATGTAATTTCACGCATTATATGAATATTTGTGCTTGGACTGGGGGAGTGACGAATACCTAAAATTTGGTTCATTTAGGACAAAGTCCATGCATTATATAAGTATCTATACATAGCATTGAGGGACTATTGTTATGCCTTTAATAACGACTTCGGGTCAGCAAAACAGGCTCACACTACGAGGCGTCGAAGCAACTAAGCAGTATAACAGGTCACACTTGTTATACCTCTAATAATGACTCGCCAAGTCAGCAAAACAGGCTCACACTTTGAGGTGCCGAAGCAATTAAGTAGTATAACAGCATAGTACGAGGCGAATATCCAAAGTAGATAGTGTTAGCATGAACAAAGCTGAGCTACATGGTTAGAAGACATGCCTCCTGGTGGCAATCAATACTTCAGCACAAAGTACGGATCTTTTAGGCAAAGATCTATCCAAAGTAAAATCTTATGAATAATGAATTCGACATCTCTGCAGCCTACCTACCTATGAACTGATAGATGAACGTCTATAAAGAAACGCTTCGGACCAATAGATGAAGCCACGTGTTCTCCATCGAACGACTCTTCTTTCACATTTTTCTCTTTAAATACTAGTGATCTAAGCCTTTGTAAGGTAACGTGACTTCACCGTTAAGAACTCACTATTTCTCCTCTCTTTTTTAGATAATATAGAATTTGCAGTGATTCCAGCTACCGAAATTGGTTGTGTGCAATTATCATAGACTAATTTGATCGTTGGAGTGTTCATGGCAGCAATGACCACCGCTTTGAATAGCCACAAGCCACCGATCCTTTGTGCCAAGTGTGCAAGGAGAAATATACATGGAGTTGCTTTCTGTTGGTCGCATGGAGGCCCATTTTCCAGGGTCAACACCACCTGTACACACATGAAATCTTTACACATTTTGTCGGATAAAGCAACATTATCTCTCACTCTGAAGGTATGTGGGAGTTTACATACCATTGAATTAGGCAAGAAAATGCATAATGATGTTATGTATATGGATATGATTACAGGTGTTCATGTAGGGACAAGCCTTGTTGATGTCTATTGTAAATGTTGGTGTTTGGATAAAAAGCGATAAATGTTTGATTAAATGAGAGAGATGTAGTTGCATGAAATGCAATGATTTCAAGGTGTGGAGTGTATGGAATTTAAGGAGGTTTTGATTTTGGTCATGGAGATGCAAAGAGATAGCTTGAGACCGAACACTAGGACTATGGTGTCGTAGCGACAGGGAACTCATGGACATGGGGTTTGGGAAGGAGATATATTGGTATTGTATGAGAAATGTATTTTTTGAGTTGAATTCTCATGTGGGAACTTCTTTGATTGGGTTCTACTTTAGAGATGGCAATTTACCCCACCCTAAACAGGGTTGACGGGGTAAGGTGGGGCCCCGGCCGCGGGTCGAGGATGGCCCACCCCGTGAAGAGATGGCAATTTACCCCACCCTAAACAGGGTTGACGGGGTAAGGTGGGGCCCCGGCCGCGGGTCGAGGATGGCCCACCCCGTGAAGAAAAAAATTGTAAAAAATATTTTAAAATAATTTTATTTCTAGACAATTTACCCGTTAAAAATTCTTTTTTAATTTATATTTTATTATCTAATAATAACATAATTCGAAACTTTCAAAATATAAAAAAAATTAAACGGGGCAAAAAGTTGCCTCGTCCCCCGCCCCGCCCCGTCCTGTCCCACCTCTAACCCAACCCGTTGTCATTACTATCTACTTGAAATTTGACACAAGGATGGCATATACTGTTTGAGGAACGTGAGAAGAGGAATGTGCTGATTAATGAGTATTTTGATGCAGGGAATTACTTTGAGGCATTAAAACTTTTTGTTCAAATGTTGAATGAGGTGAGATATGATTTGGTGATCATTCTTTGTGCTATACAGGTGTTATTGATTTTATCCCACAAGTGAACGGATCGTAACAAGTAGTAAAGTGAATTTTTTGAGTCCGAATTATCGTTTCCACGAGGACTATACTTTAGTACTCAATTTATTATTCCTAACTTCTATTCGATAAAAATAAACAAAAAATGATTAAATGTGATTTTTAAATCTAACAACTAAAATTTTCGTGAATGCAATAGAAAATGAGTGAGAATTCAAATAATAAATGAAGATTAGGGTAGAACAAATTCACCTATTGGTCACCTTTACTTCTAATATCGAGATTCATAAAATTAAAGTAGTGTTTGATCGACTTTTTCTATGGTATTCAATTTGTCCCCCTCGACTTCTCATTGAACTTATTTAAATAATTCAATTTCATATCTCTATGCGAACCAACATCATTTAAACGAAATAATAGTTCTAAGAATTCCTATAGGATCATAGCAATTAATATAAATATCTTCATATGTTATATTAATTTATCGAATTTTAATATGTGGTCTAAACAAGAATATGCATCTCTACGTAATTATTGTTCACGACATCATTGAATAATTGACCAAAAAATTCAAAGCATTAAAAACATAATTAAAATCCACACATAAAATATAAAATAACAAGAATCTCAAATAAAAGAAATAAAGGATCCCAAATGAGTTACATTATTCGCCCTAAAATTAAATTTAGCTACGCATTTTAATTAAAGAAAAAGAAGAAATTATAGAGTTCATCACCCGGTTAATTGACGAAACATGAATAATTTTCAGTTATGGTGTATGTCGTCTACTTCCTTTGTGTAGGGGCTCTGAAATTCTCTTCAATGGCAGTAGAAATAATTTTCCCCAGTGACCAAAGTGTCTCCCACATATTTATTGGCTGCGCCTCTTTTTCCGTGCGTGTCAAAGAAATTGATAGAAGATGTGTGAAAAATATACCATAATAATGGCTACTTTTTTTTTCTCTCTCCTCCCAGTAGCCGCAGAAATTCACTTTCCCTCTCTCAAGGTTTGTACGTGTGTATATATATATATATATATATATATATAAACTAGTAGCCACAAATTTGAATATAAAAGGGACTCTTTTTTTTTTTTTTCACCTCCTGCATAAATTTATATATATATCACAAGGACCGTGTTACACATACATAATCATTTACACAATCATTTACATCCCACTCACCTCATCAAGATGGGGACCACGGCTCGACATTATTAAATACACATGGGGCCCACGTGTTTGTGGGGGGGGGGCAAGCTTCGGTAACCCCCCTCCCCTTCGGTACATATGGTTTTATCCATATCACAATGCCATAGGCCACAACCATCATATTTGACCATAATTCAAAGGCTTTATCACAATATTGTCCCTCCAAGTCCTCAATCTTTCAAGATAATGCAATTCAATCCTTGAATTCTTTTATTCTTGCAACACATGTCTTCTTTGATTCAATTCAAGTCCTTTACTTTTCAAAATATTTAATTTGACCTCCAAACATTTTCAATCTCCGATTCATGATCCGGATCAACTATTGAATTGTTACAACTTAGTCTCCAATTTTTGGATTTCGCTCTTTTTCTGGGTTTTCCTCTTGTTTCTTCCACTTTCTTGTACCAATATTGACTTTTACCTATTCAACATCAATTGCAACAATTTAGACCATAACTTATCAGAGAAACACTAAATATTATCGTTTTAAGGCCTCGAATAAGTGTATAAAATGCACTTATCAAATACCCCCAAACTTAAACATTTGTTTGTCCTCAAATGAAACTATAACCTAAATAATAAATAACACACAAGCATGCAAAAATATTTGGTTGGACAATCTAGTTTCTTACTTCATGATACAAGATATAAGCATTAATTTCACAAACATGATTCAAAGTCACAACACTAAATTAATATTCACTCTTCCAATGCAAAATTGACGTGTGTGTGTGAAGAATTAAGTAGACATTAATGACACGAGTTATTCCAATTCCCAACCCCTAATGGTCATAAATGTTCTTTCATCACTTTTAAGATTCACACACCTCCAAATTTATTCTTTTTCACTCTTTCCCAGTGTGTAATCTAAGACTGAATATTTCCTTACTATCCACACCCAGTGTTTCAAAGAAATTGGCAGAAGATGTGTGGAAAATATATCATAATAATGGCTACTTTTTCTCTCTCTCCTCCCAGCAGTCCCAGAAATTCACTCTCCCTCTTTCTAGGTTTGTACGTGTATCTAACTTCTAATAAAAATGTGAATGGGATGCAACTGTGGATACAACAGTAAAGTAATCTCATTTTATTGTTCACGCTATTTTTCCTCTTTTTTTATTATAAGTTCGACCATGCCGACAACCATGCTAACCGTACTCTACGACCATACTCCTTGTTTTCCTTTTTATTGATATTTTCATTTCTAATTTTTTTTGTGAATTCTGTTTTTGTTGGACCACATTCTAGATATTCTCACTTTATCTTTGATTCTCTTTTTTTTTCTTGGCTTTTAAGCTTGCTGTCGGCATGGGAAGACAACAATGTTGGATACCTATATCTACAGAGGTTGATTTTCTTCGATCCATATTTGATGGAGGAAATAAAAGTCCAAATAATGCAGAAATTCTACATATAGTCTCCACCTTATCGTTACATAATCCTGTTATTTCTAAAAAAATGTTGGTGATTGGTTTAGGAATAGGCGAGCTTGTGAAAGAAAGAGAAAGCAGGCGTGCATTGAGAATCCTCAACTGAAAAATCTAAAGCATGAAGTGCAACCTCGTTTTGCAGATCGACGTTTAAGGACATTCAGTTTAACAGGTTGTATTTAGTAGTGTTTATGCTTTTTTGAGTGCTTATATTTGTTTTGATCAGATTTTGTCAAAAAAAAAATTAAACTGCCGATGGCGCATGAGTTCAGAACTCTCTGCGAGAAATCAGCTTACTAATTTTTTTTAGCAGTTTGAACGATCTATTTTTGTTGTTGTTTTTTTTATTTAATAATTATGTTTAGTTTTTAGTTTGCTATTTTAATCTGTTATTGTCAGAGAAAAAAATTGAAGGCTCCGTACTGTGCGAAGAGTGTGCAGAGAGTGTGGAGGGAAGAGTTATCTCCCCGCACACTTCGGAGAGATGAATTCATCTCTACGAACTATTCGGAGATTTTTATTTTTTAGCGGTCTTTTTTTATATAATATAGTTTTTTTATATATGAAATGCTTTTTTGTTATAATTTCCTTTTTTTTCAAAATTTCTTCCTTTCATGATGCTAATCAACATTTCAATAAGGGAATAAGGGGAATGAGTGTGAGTGCAGAAAAAATTGGTAAAGGAAATACTTATGTTTTGCTATCTTCTAATTCTCCTGCTACAAAATTCTAGAAAAAAACAGAGGATTTTGTTGTTGTGAAGGAAAGGTTTTTTGTATGATTTATGTATTTCTACATATTTTTTAAAAAGTTGTTACTGTTTGCCTTTGTATATTTTTTGTTCCTCCGTGCTCTGCGCACAATTCACAGAGATATGTTTAGTTGTTAGTGTGCTGTTTTAATTTGTTATTGTCAGAGAAAAAAATTTCGAAGACTCTGCACTGTGCCGAGAGTGCGGAGGAAGAGTGATCTTCCGCACACTTAGGAGAGATGAATTCATCTCTACGAATTGTTCAGAGAATTTTTTTTCCTTTTAGCGGTCTTTTTTTATATAATATAGTTTTCTTTATATATGAAATGCTTTTTTCGTTATAATTTCCTTCTTTTTTTTAAAATTTTCTTCATTTCATGATGCTAATCAACATTTTGAATAAGGGGAATGAGTGTGAGTGTTGAATATGCAAAAAAAATTGATAAAGGAAATACTTATGTTTTGTCATCTTCTAATTCTCCTGCTACAAAAATCTATAAAAAAAAATAAAAATAGAGGATTTTGTCATTATGATGGAAAGGTTTTAAGTATGATTTATTTACTTCTACATCTTTTTAAAAAGGTTGTTACTGTTGGCCTTTGTATAGTTTGAATCTCCTCTAGCATGGTCAAAATGGGCTTCTCTCTTGCATTGACAATTGTACTATTAAATGATTCACATAAATTGTTGAGAAGCATGTCACATTTGTTTCCCTCTCCGAAATGGGATTTACTCCAATGAGATGCTGGTTTTGATTCAAGCCATTCATACGCACCCTGGTCTATGTCTAACATCCGCTGCATGTGGTGAACCCACTGCAATACAGTAGTTGCTCTGGCTGCATCCCACAGACAATTCTTCAAAGCCAATCCCTTGTGTGAGGCACTAAAATTATTGTATAAATGCCTAACACATGTTCTATGCTCCGAATTCTCGAACAAAGACTCAATTGCATTAACCAACCCCTTCTGCTTATCAGAAATAAATGTCCAATGCTGACTATTGTTTATATGTAAATCGTCCTTTAACAACCCCAAAAACCATCTCCAGTTATCCCCGTTCTCAACCTCAACAACTGCATACGCCACTGGGTACATACCATTATTAGCATCCACACCAACTGCAGATAATAACTGCCCACCATGCTCTGTCTTCAAAAAGCAACCATCTAACCCAATCAACCTTCTACAGTCCCTAACGAAACCGTCCCTCAATGCTCCAAGGCAAATGTACAGTCGTCTGAATTCACCGGCATATCCCTCAACTAAAGCAGTTGTTCCAACGTTTGTTCTCTTCAACTCCTCGCAATAATCTCATAGTACTCTGTAATGCTCAATCACACTACCTCGAATTTTTTCAAGTGCTTTCTCCTTTGCTCTGTACACTTGCCAAGGGGAGATATCACCCAAACCATCCTTTTTCACCCTCTCCATGAATGTACTAACTGACATGTTTGGTTCAGCCCTCCAATCGGATAAGTACCTATCAGCCAGGTAGGTTGAGCTCACTCTGAAGTTCCTATACACCATAGGGCAAGAATGCTCTTCGATAAAATTTTTAATCACAAAGCTTGTCTTGTTATGCTCCTTGGTAGCATATAACAACCATGGACAATCCCCCTTACATATGGCTCTCAGTCTGTATGAATCATCCTTCTTGTATTTGATCTCTCGATTTTTATTAACTGAATGTGCAGTGATTGCAGCCTTCAAGATAGCCTTCGACTCGAATACCAAACCTGCATGATAAAAAAATATTAGGGCCTTTGATTCTATAAAATAAATTACAAAATACATTTAATTTGTAGTAAAGAAAATCTTCAACCAACCTATTCTAAACTCTGGATCCTCCATATCTGTCCTCACATTGAAAGCATCAGTAAAAGCTCTGTTTCTTGAAGTTGTACACTCATCTTCACTTTGAATGCTTTTTAACTCATCGGAGTCTCCATAATCAGTATCTGAATCCCTAACTTGCTGCGTATCTGATACACCAAATCTGAAATCAAAATTAACCCGTTGACTAATTGCTTCACCAGTAGCTACTGGCTCATGCTCCATCTCATAATCAGATTCTACCAACCTTTCAACCTCCTCTCCCCCACTTTGCTCTTCATTGACATCTTCAACTACAACTTCCTCCACTCCCTCACTCATATCACCGACATTTGGATTCGCATCATAGTGATATTGTAAACTTTCCTCATACTGTGCCCACAACTCTTCAGCATTGTCCTCAAAAAATTGATCTGACCAAGCAACTTCAGGCTCCGCTCCTTCGTTCTCTTCAACAATTGGTACATAACAACCTTCCAATGGTTGGTCATCATCAACTTCATTCGCATGCAACGGCAATGCATATGATTGCATTGGGGCTATGACATATATGTGTAATGTTGAATGGCCCTCCCTATTCTTAAGCATTTCCTCAATATCACTTGTACTCTCCAATTTCGTCAACCCCTTTCCCAAACTCATCCTTTGCTTCTTATAATAAAACTCCAACAATATTTCATCACCAATTGCACGTAAGAATTTCATCAAATTCTCTTTCGTAAACAACGCAGCACAAAAGAAATCAATAAAAACCACATAGCCCCCTTCGTACACCAAATTGTTTGGTTTTTCATAAAATTTGCCACCGTAGTGTAATTCAACGGTGAAATATGGAGAATTAGCACCTGCATGCAAATGGTAGGGAATTTGAAAACCAATATCAAGCAATAAATTGGGGAGTTTTGGGAGAAATTAATGCAGGTAGAAATGTATAGATGTAAGACTATACCATAAATGGGTGGACTTTCACCAAGATCCCTCAAAATCGGAGATAACATGTTACTCATGGAAGGAGCATATACCTGCCATTGGCCATATATAAGAAATTTTAACCCATATGCTCACAAAAATGCTTTTTCCGAAAACCTCTCCACATATTCACAAATCACAATAACTTTTTAGGATAAAATTGAGAATGGGTGGTAACTGACCCCTGCCTATTTCATCTCCTTCAGCAGCTTCGGGTGAAGACGGAGCAAGTTTGGTAGCTTCGGACTTCCATTCTGTAATGGGTCCTTCTCTGCCTACATAACAATAATAAAGCAGTAGAAAATTCAATGAAAACACCAAATCATGAAAAAAGGCAGAATCCCTAACTTGAAATCATAAAAATCCAAGCCCAAACTTCTCTTACCTTCGCTCGCTTCAAATTGCCTCAAGCGTGCTTCGACTATGCGACAACGAGGGTGATCACCGTAGAGGAAAAAAGGGTAACCGGAATGCCCACAAAATATGGTTGGGTAGGAAGTAGAAACAGCGTCGTCCCCTTCGCTTCGTCCAGAGAAAGGGTCGGTTATACGTAAAATGAAGAGGCGGGAGAAATTACACAGTGAAGAAAATGTTGGATGGACGATATTACCCCTGCATTTTAAAAAGAAAAGATCCATTTTATTTGATTTAACGGAACATTTTAACGGTGAATTGACAGAATGACGTTCTGCACAAAAAATGGTAAAGGTAGGGACATTATCCACCAAAAAATGAAAGGTAGGGACGTTATCCATAAAAACCTCCAAAGGTAGGGACGTTTTGTGCTAATCACCCTTAAATGCATGTCCACCTATGAAGTGATAGATGGACTTCTATAAAGAGACGCATTTGACCAGCAAATGAAGCCACATGTTTTCCATCCAACGATTCTTCTTCTACATTTTTCTCTATAAATACTTGTGCTCAATACCTTTATAAGATAATGTAACTTTACTATTACTATTTCTCCTCCCCACTTGAGAGAATATATAAATTTCGACGGTTCTCGCTATTGAAATTAGTTGTGTGCAATTATCGTCAATTAACTTGATTATCGAGGTATTCATGGCCACAACCACCAATGATGTGAATGGCCACGAGCAATGGACTGTTTGTGCTAAGTATGCATGGAAGAACATACGTTGAGTTGCTTTCTATTAGCCACGTGAACCTCGTCCTACAGATAGGATATCATCTCTGTCAATCAAACTTTTCTCAAAGTTGCTATCCTCCAGAGCCTCATCCTACAGCTAGAATATCATCTCTGTCAATCCAACTTTTCTCAAAGTTGCTAGCCTCCAAAGCCTCGTCCCACTGCTAGGACACCATCTCTATCACTCCATTTTTTCTTAAAATTGCTATCCTCCAGAGCCTCGTCCTACAGCAAGGACGCCGTCTCTGCCAATCCAACTTTTCACAAAGTTGCCACTCTCCAAGGCCTTGTCCTCCAGCAAGGATCATCTGCTACAACAACCATATGTAATTTCACGCATTATATGAATATTTGTGCTTGGACTGGGGGAGTGACGAATACCTAAAATTTGGTTCATTTAGGACAAAGTCCATGCATTATATAAGTATTTATACATAGCATTGAGGGACTATTGTTATGCCTTTAATAACGACTTCGGGTCAGCAAAACAGGCTCACACTACGAGGCGTCGAAGCAACTAAGCAGTATAACAGGTCACACTTGTTATACCTCTAATAATGACTCGCCAAGTCAGCAAAACAGGCTCACACTTTGAGGTGCCGAAGCAATTAAGTAGTATAACAGCATAGTACGAGGCGAATATCCAAAGTAGATAGTGTTAGCATGAACAAAGCTGAGCTACATGGTTAGAAGACATGCCTCCTGGTGGCAATCAATACTTCAGCACAAAATACGGATCTTTTAGGCAAAGATCTATCCAAAGTAAAATCTTATGAATAATGAATTTGACATCTCTGCAGCCTACCTACCTATGAACTGATAGATGAACGTCTATAAAGAAATGCTTCGGACCAATAGATGAAGCCACGTGTTCTCCATCGAACGACTCTTCTTTCACATTTTTCTCTTTAAATACTAGTGATCTAAGCCTTTGTAAGGTAACGTGACTTCACCGTTAAGAACTCACTATTTCTCCTCTCTTTTTTAGATAATATAGAATTTGCAGTGATTCCAGCTACCGAAATTGGTTGTGTGCAATTATCATAGACTAATTTGATCGTTGGAGTGTTCATGGCAGCAATGACCACCGCTTTGAATAGCCACAAGCCACCGATCCTTTGTGCCAAGTGTGCAAGGAGAAATATACATGGAGTTGCTTTCTGTTGGTCGCATGGAGGCCCATTTTCCAGGGTCAACACCACCTGTACACACATGAAATCTTTACACATTTTGTCGGATAAAGCAACATTATCTCTCACTCTGAAGGTATGTGGGAGTTTACATACCATTGAATTAGGCAAGAAAATGCATAATGATGTTATGTATATGGATATGATTACAGGTGTTCATGTAGGGACAAGCCTTGTTGATGTCTATTGTAAATGTTGGTGTTTGGATAAAAAGCGATAAATGTTTGATTAAATGAGAGAGATGTAGTTGCATGAAATGCAATGATTTCAAGGTGTGGAGTGTTTGGAATTTAAGGAGGTTTTGATTTTGGTCATGGAGATGCAAAGAGATAGCTTGAGACCGAACACTAGGACTATGGTGTCGTAGCGACAGGGGACTCATGGACATGGGGTTTGGGAAGGAGATATATTGGTATTGTATGAGAAATGTATTTTTTGAGTTGAATTCTCATGTGGGAANTTTGAAGAAGCTATGTGGCACGTCTATTTTTGTATTGATAAACTGCAGTATGTATGATTTTTAACACAATTAAAGATTGAAAATAATATATCATTTAAAACTACGAATTTATTTTGAAACAATTGTAGTAAAAGAATCAAGAAAGAAACACTATATTAAACCTGATTTTTTTTAGGAAAACTTGGTAGGTAAAGATAAAGATATGTAAATTGGTTAAGTATAAAGAAATGGTATGAGAAGCTATTTAAACTAAACAATACTTGTCCTTTTTTTGAGAAAAGTTTTGACAACAGCTTCACGAGGTAGTTTCACGGGGTAGGAATATTGAAATAGACAAAGTAAGAAATGGACAAAATATTTCAGACAAAACACTCTTCCCAGGATAATTTTTTAGATACTGCTAGATTTGGTTAGAAATGAATTATATTACTAAGAATGTAAAGTGTTGAAATAAAAAAAAAAAAAAGACTAATAAGATTAAGAAGAAATAAAAGTATATTTTATGTAATTAACAAAAGAATAGTTTAGTTATACAATAAAACTGTCCAATTGGTTTGATACAATTAATAATTAATAATTTAAATTGTCAAAAAAAACACACAAATGCTTCGCAAAGTGCGGAGTATTAGCTAGAATGCTTCACACTGTGCAGAGCAACTTTACTATGGTTTGGTTAAGTGCGGACAACTTTGCTATGATTAAGATTGCAAAAAAAAAAAATCGACTAATATATTAATCAAATTATTTGATTAATCAGTAAAATAATTATTAAACAATTAATAATTAATAATTTAGTAAATAAAAATTTAAATCAAAAAAAGAAAGGAAATACTCCGCACAGTGCGGAGTACTTGTTGAAATTGCTCCGCACACCTGGGGTAAGAATATTGAATAGACAAAGTACTTTAGACAAAGCACTCTTCTCTGGATTATTTTTTAGATACTGCTAGATTTGTAAGATTTGGTCAAAAATGAATTTTATTACTAAGATATAAAGTGTTGAAATAAAAAAAATGACTAATGAGATTAAGAAGAAATAAAAGTATAATTTTATGCAATTAACAAAAGAATAGTTTAGTTATACAATAAAACTGTCCAATTGAATTGACATGGTGTAATATGGCAATCGATTGTTTGTTTACTGACAAAGTAAACAATTAATAATTAATAATTTAAATTGCAAAAAAAAAACACACAAATGCTTCGTATAGTGCAGAGTATTAGCTAGAATGCTTCATACTGTGCAGAACAACTTTACTATGGTTTGGTAAAGTGCGGACAACTTTGCTGTGATTAAGACTGCCAAAAAAATTAGCTAATATATTAATCAAATTATTTGATTAATCAGTAAAACAATTATTAAACAATTAATAATTAATAATTTAGTAAATCAAAGCAAAAGGGCAAAAAAAAAAAAAGGAAATACTCAGCACAGTGTAGAGTACTTGTTGGAGTTGCTCCGACTGTGCAGAGCCACTCCACACTATGCGGAGCATTGTGGAGCATTTGCTCCGTACAGTGCGGAGAAACTTCTCCGCACTGGATGAAGCAAATTTTTTTTTCTTTTAGATTTTTTTCTTTTGAATTGAAATTATTATTTACTAAATTATTATTTATTATTAATTGTTTATGTCATGCTTCATACCTCTATCTCTCTGAATTTTACACTTTTTTTTTTTTTTTTGCATACACCCGTGGTAAACTAATCTATTCCCATTCCCACGTACTTAAAAATTTTAGACTAATCCATTTAATACATTATACTCTAAAATGTACTTATATATAACTTATCATATTTCATCGATTTTATCTATTTTTTTTTTTACTTTAAATCATTTCATTTCTCTTACACAAGAGTGATTTTTTCCCTTTTTAGTTCTCCAAATAGTGCAGTGCAATTTTAGCAACTCCTCCATACTCTTGTACAGCAAATTTTTTTCCCTTTTCTTTCGGAAATTTTTGACCCTTTTTTTATTCAAATTATTTTTTTACTAAATAATTAATTATTATTGATTGTTTACTGTCGTGAGTTGCTTGCCATACCTTCACCATACTACCTTCTCCATACTGGTATACCAATCTTTTTTCTATCCCATACGTTACAAATTTTATCGTACGAAACTAATCCATTACTCTGTATTTATATACTTACACATTTCATCATACACAGACTAATCCATTTCCATACATTATACTCTAGAATGTACTTTTATATAATATACTTGATAAAAAAAATCAGGTTAATTGATCAACTAATTTACTTAGCCACACTTCACCGATTTTATCTCTTTTCAAAAAAAAAAATTTGACAAATTATACTATATCTATTTAAACCATTTCATTTCCCTTCTAAGATTACCATCCTTATAAATCTTTTGTTGTACTCCGACTGCATTTGACATATTATTTATTTTAGATCAGATGAAATGGAAGAAGAACACAAACTCATACCAGATGTTGACTCAAACAACGAGAAGTGGAAAGCCAAGGTCATTGTTATCGAAAAACAATCATCAAAACCTTCTAAACAAAGCAATGGAAGATATCAACATCTGGAATTGATGGATACTCAGGTAACTCTTCTTGTTGTTAGTCATAAAAGTTTGCTTCAACTTCAAAACTAAAACTATTAGGACTTCTCATTCATATATAATCAGATAACTAAGAAATTTCTCATCATTTTTCATTTTCCAGGGAAATACTATCCAAGATACCTTATATGATTTCAATATCAGTGTTTTTGAGAATCAACTTGTTTTGGGGAGAACATATGCCATTTCAAAAGCTTATGTGAAGAATAATACTGGAAACTACAAATATTCGATAGGATCTTATCACTGAATTATATCTGGATAAACTCATCCTGTTGAACTAAATGAAGATAATCTGAAATTTGTTTTTTCAACATATCAGTTGACAGTTTTTCATGAAGCAGAAGAGTATATGGATACAGATGCTGATATATAAGTAAGAAATACATATTTTTTGTTATTCATCATGTTATCTTGAATTATTCAATTATTTATTAGTTATTATATTTATAAAAATAAGCAGAGAGTCATTTTAAAATTTATACTTTTAGATATACTTGCGGTTATAATTGATACGATGCCTAAACGAATGATTCAATCAAAAGGTGGCAACCAAACATGGGTACAGGATATATTGCACCTGAACAAAAATTTCAAAACAATGATGTTTACACTTTGGGATTCCTTTGTTGATAGAGAATGTGTAGTAATCGCAGAGAATATTGAGAAAAAACCAGTCATCTTTGCAACACGTCTCAGAGTTACGTCTTTCTTTGGTACGTGTTATGTGTTTAGTTGCTGGTATGTTTTACATTACATCATATCAGCATATAATACAACATATATATGTGATAGTTTGCACATGTATGCAGGTTTGAAATTATCCACAAAAGTCCTTACTACTTTCTTCATAAATACACCTTTCATCGAAGTAAAAGAGATGACGGAATGATATGTAGAATTAATTGATTTTATTTTATTATTCTTTTTTCCTATTCCCTCGCCACTAGGGATAGTTTTTTGAGGTTATTTCACCTTATTTACTACATTTCTAGGGTCAAAGAAAATTCAATAAAAATAGATGATTTGATATTAAAAAATCATACATGGAAAGAAGCCCCACAAATCTTTCTCTACCTATGCGAAGTAAATTCACTCCTATTCAGAATCTTCGAGGACGTCTCTTAGCGGTAATGATATTTATGGCAAGTATTATATATACATATAAGAAAATGTACATACATATTCCTTATTTCAGTTTTGACGCCCTCTATGTTTTGACATAGCGGAAGTTTTATTGGGTAAATGACACGATAATTACAGACAAAATTGATAACAAATCTTGGGATATGGTTTGCAACAACTATTATAGACGATCAAATGCTGATTTTGGAGAAACTTATCTCTATATTTTTTGCAAGAATTCAAACTCTAAAGCTATTTCTTGGTATGTTTTACTTTATTATATGGATATATATACCTTCTTTAATTGTCTTGATCATTTGTGAGTGTATACCAAACACATTTTAGGGCTCGAGTATATGTACAGTTGTCAGATGTCACAGGCTCGCTTAATACAAGTGTAATTGGTAAAGCAGACGAGAAGCTCTTATTACAAGTGCATAATCTTTGATGGAGCAAACCGATTCTGTAAGAATTTTAATGTAACTTCAACATTTTGCAGCGCTAAAACATGTTGCTCGAGCAATATTAATTGATGAATCAACATTAACATACAGGATTCACAGAAAGCATACTTTGAAGATGTCGTCAAGAAAATGCAAAATACTCAATGAGCATTTTACCTAAAAGCATTCCAAACTGAGTCTAATTCATCAAGCTATAGATTTGACATTATCTCTGTATCTAGACCAGACAAGTCCAAGAGAAAAAAACCAAGCAAATGTAGATGTTAAATCACGCGGGAAAAATATCTACATACACCCTTTAGATTCTGAAGAGAATTTATCGCCTCTAGCCAAGAGAGGCCTCTTCAAATCATCAAATGAAGGGATTGTTCTATATGATGAAAGCAGCAGTTTGGATGTGTCTCACACAGATCTTTTGCTTCCAAAACAAAAGATAGATTAAAAAAATCATGATTGAAGTGTTTATTTTGCTATTTTTTATTGGGATTAGTCTTGGCTTCTCTTTTCCTGGTAAGTAATTTTGTTTGGAAAGTGTCAAGCATGTTGTTGTTAACAAATGATGTTTGTAAACTCATACTTACATTATTTCTTTTATATGATTGGATAGCAAGTAATTTCATAAATGTCAACAACGGTAATGAAAAATGTCAACAACATTAATCAAAACGTTTGTATTTTGTAAGGCACTTCTATTTTTGTCGTCGAATTAGTCTTGACTTGTTTTCTTCGTTAGTATAATTTTATTTGAAAATTGCTAAGCACATTCCTGTTGACAAATGATGTATGTAGGCTAACACTTACATCATTTATGCTTCAACTCTATTGTATGTTTGGCTAGCAAAATAGGTAATTTCACAAATGTAAATGAATGCTTCTAAAGTATTTCTATTTTCTGTCTTTCACTTACTTTTGATTAGTCCTGA
>NC_036247.1:12643539-12644669 GCF_002742605.1 Olea europaea var. sylvestris | reverse complement strand
ATTGCAACAATTTAGACCATAACTTATCAGATAAACACTAAATATTATCATTTTAAGGCCTCGAATAAGTGTATAAAATACACTTATCAAATACCCCCAAATTTAAACATTTGTTTGTCCTCAAACCAAACTATAACCTAAATAATAATTAACACACAAGTATGCAAAAATATTTGGTTGGACAATCTAGTTTCTTACTTCATGATTCAAGATTTAAGTGTTAATTTCACAAACATGATTCAAAGTTACAACACCAAATTAATATTCACTCTTTCAACGCAAAAATTGACGTGTGTGTGTGTGAAGAATTAAGTAGACATTAATGACACAAGTTATTCCGATTCCCGACCCCTAATAGTTATAAATACCCTTTCATCACTCGTAAGATTCACACACCCCCAAACTTATTCTTTTTCACTCTTTCCCATTGTGTAATTTAAGGCTGAATATTTCATTACTATCCCCACCCTCTTGAGTTTTGGTGAACGTTACTAGTTGCAAGTCAACACTTCAGTGAACAGAGATTCTCCAATGATTTGATTGTTTCGACCTCCAGAACTCAACTAGCTAATTATCTTGCATCAAAAGTCAAATTCCCTTAAATAAGTGTTAGGGCTTGACCAAGGTATTTAGTGCTTTTGCTCTTTTTATGCACTTGATTTTTTTTTTCACAAGTTTTTTTTTATGTATTCTCTCCATTAAGCTTTCTAGATGACCCATGTAGCAGGTTTTAGGTCGATGACTCCCAAATCAGATGATTTTAGGGCACCAGATTTTAAACACTTTTACAGGCTTACTGACCCGAGTCAAAAAGGCCTTGAAGAGAACCAATTTTTATTTCAAGTGTAGCTTCATCCCTGATTGCTTTCTAAATGACCCCTATAATGAGCTTTAGGCTGATGACTCCCAAGTCAGGCGACTTTAGGGCACCGAATTTTAAGATACCCTTACAGACTTAATCACTCGAGTCATAAAGGCTTCAGAGAAGTTTAAAATTTTCAGATGTATATCCCTTGATTAGTACAATGCCCTTTATCACACACTTATTCAAACAAATCGACCTCTAACTTAAGACTTTCGTAGAGTTTTATCGTGTTAGCCTGAGACAATCCACACATACGTTTTCACAC
>NC_036247.1:12611538-12643439 GCF_002742605.1 Olea europaea var. sylvestris | reverse complement strand
TCTGATTTCCATCAATAAATAATGTTGATCATACTTACTTTTGGGAGGGAGGAAAAAAAAACCTTTCTACTGTTATGAAAGGAGAGAAAAGATAAGAAAATATAGAGAAGTCAATAGACTTGTGTATGTTTTATGAAGAACCAAAACCTTCTACTTAAAGGGCAGAATCAGGGATACAAAGGTAATAATTTCTAGGGCTGTAGGGGTATAATTGTCAGTCACCAATAAACCCTAATGAACTTTCCTTTTTACAACATGTCCCTTTGAATGACACATTATAAAATATCTATCTCATTGAAACATTAATTGGCAAAACCCCAATGAAACAAAAATGCCAACAAAAAGAGTAAAAATAATTTGGAGTAATGAGATGCTGCCTCGTTAAAACTTTGTCAAGAAAACCCAAGGGGACAAAACTTGATTGAAGGAAAAAGAGTATAGCTACTCTCCCTAATTTCAATTCTTGTATTAATTCATCGTTGCCTTGTACGTGACTATCTTCAATATTGCAACTTTGGTGAAATGGCTCATGCTGTCTTGTACAATCTTCAAATAAAAACGTCTTCGTAAAGGATACTTTATCATTCTTTGATAACTGTAGTAACATGATAATTCGAAAAATAGCTCATGTTGATCTCTTCAAGAGTCTCATACATATAATGTATTATTTTGAGGGCAAATATCTTGCATGTTATAGATATTAATTACACAAAGAATATGCCTCATTAAAACCTCATTAGAAAAAACCTTGTAGAAAAAAATCCTAATAAAGGAAAAAAGAGTACACTATTCTTTTGAATACGCTATAAAAGTTGCCTCATTAAAAACCTTGCCAAGAAAACCCAATGAGATAAAACCTTGGTTAAGGGAAAAAGAGTACAATGCATATTTACTCCCCCTCATGATAATATTACTTGAATTATGCTTCATGCATATTCAGTCATTCCAGAATGATATCAAAACATTACAAGATAAATTATCTATAATTACATATATTATAGGGACATCAAATTTCATGCATTATCACAGTAACAAGGTAAATACTTGTGATTACATCCACCACATAATAACTAATCTATTTATACAAGTGTTCGCGAAATTCATTATATAAAAAGTCCTACATTTCACATTATGACTTTACTTTTTCTACTTTCATTTTGCACAAGTATACACCTCTTGGTGTTTGAACTGTATATCTAGAAACTTCAGGTTTCTCTAGTAAGTTCAATTTTGCTAGGATTGCATCCATTTTATTTGGCCAATCATTATTTCGATCGATATATTTTCAACGAATTTATTTCGATTCCTCGCTATATGATGTAGCACATCATGTGTAAAATTATTGTCAACAACCTTTTCTTTTCTTGTTTGATTCTATTTCTTTCTTCATGATGACATAACTTATTGAGATATTTCAATTTTCAATATATCAAGTACATGAACCTCTTCTGGGGTTTTATAATGTTTAATGTCTAAATACTCATAAGAGTGTATGCCTCTTCAATGAGACCATCTTTGCTAATTGCTCCATTTGGAATTTTTTTTTTTTGGTATTAGAATAGAATATCATCACGCTTCAAACGTACCATCAAATATTATATTAACTAATTGTCCTCTGTGACGTTAATTCAAGTTGGAGCATTTGAAGCTGATGTGTAAGATATTATTGATCCATTTGATCAATAAATGCATCTAAATAAATTATATTTCAAACTTCTGGTTCGAGTGATATTTTTCGAGGATTTAGATAATAATGCATTTATACATTATTTTCAGCTTTTTATTTCTGACCCCTAATGCTGAGATAATTGTCAAATTAAATTGACAAATATTTTTACTGCATTATAATATTTTTACTGCATTATAAAATATCACCATTTGTAATAAGGGTTCATACTACGCATTTATTCTCAGCATTCATTACTTTTTATCTCGGTGCATTGTGGTGGATCAATTTTATACATACTGTACGATTAAAATAATTAGATGAAAAATTTAGGCTCTGACTATAAGTCAATTTTAATAAGGAGAACTATAACATTAACAAGATGCGTAATAACATTCCCTAAACGGAAATGAGAAATATATTTTTCTCAATTAAATCAATTGGAGGCGTTTAACAAACAAGTTTGTTAAATCATTTATCGACATCTCTAAAGCACTCATTAAAATGTTGAGATTTATACTCACTAGCATTAACAAGACACGGTTTCGATTACTTAATCTGAAAATTATGCTCATACTTTAAATTTTGAGCAATAATTTCGCAAATTTCATATTGCGAATACCATGCAATCATCTAGTATTTGTATTAAGTTTATTATATACAAATAATATTTAGATGATCAACGTGGTGGGTGAAGGCCCCATATATCATCCTAATTAATTTTTAGATATATAGGAAATTCAATCCCAATATTAGCTAGTGGCCTTTAATGATCAATTGTCGATAATGAGAACATATGATAAATAGAAATTTAATGGATTGAAGAATATTCTAGTTCTGCATTTTGATTTAGCATCATTGTTGATCTAGTGATGCTCCGAACTTCTGGTTCAATATAACATATAATTCAATTATTTCATTTCGAAGAATATGATTAAGTATTATATAATTATATAATGATCAATGCCCACGTGACATAAGTCTTATGTTTTCCTCCAGGGAGAAACACAAATTCAAAATGATATATTCTTAAAGATGTGCTACTTCGAGAGCATATTAACATTGATTATTGCTTCTTCAAGAGCAATACATAAATATTTTTCTGAAATATTGATATATACCTAGTTATGATTATTTACAAGTGACAGAATAATATTTTTTAGGAATATTGACATATTTAAATTAATCATAACATTTTTCTAAAATATTAATATGCATAAATTTGTACTTGTTTAGGAACACAATACTGTATTCTTCAAGAATACTAGCATATATTATTTTTACTTCTTTTGAAACAATATATATTATAAGGACGTGTTCTCCAATAACATATCATTCTTTGAGAATATTGAAACACCAAATAATATGCTCTTCTAGAGCGATAAATCAATACTCTTCTCGAATATTAATAAAATAAAGAAATTGTTTTCCTTTTAAAAATTACAACCAGTATTGAATTATTTGTGTTTTTTCAAGAATACAATGAGATATAATTCTTCAAAATATGTGCTACCTCAAGGGCATGTCGTGTTTTATTATTACTTCTTTGAAAGTAATATATCAATATTCTTCTAGAATATTGAAAGTTATACAAGAATTTACTTTTCAGGAATAAAAACACAATTTTCTAATTATACTCTTCAGGAGCAAGTAAAACATAACTAAAACATTAATAGTAATGCGCTGATTCAAGAGCAAAAATATTTTATAGTAGACAAATATACGAGTATTAAAATCATCAAATATACGAGTATTAAAATCATGTATTATAAGGGTAAGAACGAGATAATTAATCAAACGATAAACAATAGTAATGGGCATTTAGCGATGAACCTAATTTAATATATGGTACTTATACAATCACAAACCGCAATAATTAAATGCCCATTTTATTTAATATAAATTTAAAATTTTTCACCAAAATTTAACTAGATACTGTGACATAATTATGCATAAATATACGCGTAAAATTAATATTACCTTCTATCGAGTATGAAAATGTTGCCTCAGAACCTCCAAAAATGGTACAGGCAGGAATTGATGATAAATTTGGATGGCTGCAACCTTGGATATCAATCTTTAACCATGAAAGAGAATTACACACGTCACATATCTTGGAATGGTCAGGCACATAATTTAGATGAATATGTCTATTAGTAATATCATGCTCTTCTGGAGCAATTAATATTCGTTTGGAATATTTTTATAACGTAGGTTGTGTTTCTTCGAGAATATCAACACCATATTCATTTAAAATAAATATAATTTAAGTTATACTTCTTCGGAAGCATTGAGTCGATATTGTTCTGTAATATTGAAATTATAATATCATGCTCTTCTGGAGCAATTAATATTCTTTTAGAATATTAATAATGTCGTGCTACTTCAGGAGCACCAACAAACTCTTGTTTAAAATATTAACTCTATGAGAGTATGTTATCATTATAAGATATTTATCTGTATGAAAATCTGCTCTTCAGGAGCAATAAACATAATATTTTTCTAGAATGTTAATAATAATATTGTGCTACTTCAGAGCAACAACAAAATATTTGTAATAAACATATTTATGATTAATATTCTTCTGGGATTTTAAAAAATATATATTGTTCATGTAATGTTATGCTACTTCAGGAGCAACAACAAGATACCCATCTATGATATCGATCTAAGAAATTTCTCAAATCAGGAAATAAACTGAGTTTTATAAAATTAGCTCTTTGAGATAGAGTAATAGTCTACTAGAATATTACCATCATATGAAATTTAATAACTATGAATTTTGGATTCTTTAGGAATAACAAAATATTCTTCATAACCAATATGTCAATGTTATGCTACTTTAGGAGCAACAATAAAATATTTGTAGTAGACAGATCTACAAATAATATTCTCAACAATTAATCCGCATTTGTAAAGCTTCATTATTTTTAATTTATATGAAGTACATGAAAATCGAACAAACCTTTTTATCTATATAAATTCCAAGCATTATATCTTACCATATAGACATGATATGAATTTATATAGAAAAATTAATTACCAAACATACATTAGGAAAAAGAATCTCCATACATAGAAGTTAACAAAACTGGCTACATCTTTTATCGGCTATTTTTTTTTTTTTTTTTTACCAACATGCAAAAGATACTAACACATGCATGTGAATTTCACATATATAGAAATTAAATGTAGAACTAATGTGTAACGGATTCAAAAGACAGTATTAATACTGAATAATACCTGAAAAAATGATTGAGTATGAATCAAAAGACATGAACTAATATGTGTACATATTACACATACGAATGTGAATTAAAATTAATATGCATACCAACGAAAAGTAAAGGAGAATGAACAACCTTGTTATGATGTACATGTATATCGAAAGAATTCACATGACACCAAATTAATTTTGGTACATATGATAAATATTTATACTTATAAAAAAATTACTACATTTACTAAACTTTGAAAAATTAAGTTATCGTGCTGATAACATGTTATGAAAAGAGAGAAAAGATAAGAAAATAGGAAGAAGTCAATAGACTTGCGTGGTTTTATTAAGAATCAGAGCCCTCTATTTATAGGGCAGAATTAGGGACACAACGATAATAATATCTAGGATTGTAGGGATATAATTTTCATTCGCCAATAAACCTTAATGAATTTTCCTTTTTACAACATCTACGTGTTAATTGTCACCTCTTTTTCATATTCAAAATGTGAATTGTGTTTATTAGGTTAAAAATAAGATTTTTTGTAATTTTTTATAAAAAATTTATAAATATATGATTGAAAAGTTGATACAAATTGTGAATCCCATAAATGTATGATAGAAAATAAATTTAAAAAAATTGAGGTCAAAGAGGAACACAATAAATTTCTCTATAATACTAAATACTATTGACATTAATCACATGGAAAAATATTAGGCCAACCAAAATAATTCTTTTTTTTTTTTTTATGTGGTGGTTAAAATTAGATTTTTGGTAGATTCTAATAAAAGTCGATGGAATGTCTAATTGAAAAATTGTGACTTTCACAAATATGCAGTTAAAATTAATTATTGATTTTGACTTGAATAAAAATTTAAATTCTAATTCCTACCAAAACAGGTTAAAGTTTATTCCCAAATAGAAATTTTAATTTAAAAAAAAAACTCTATATAGCTCTTTCTCATTTTATATGACTTTTATAACCATCTCTTTACCTTCCTCAAAACCCTAATATTCTCTCCAAGTATTTTAAACGAAAGAAAAAAGGTTGATGCTTGAAAGAAGCCAATAAGTTCAACAATGTGATGAGTAAGCTAATTTCGCCTACATTTACTTATGCCCCTATTTGATTTCCATTCTTTCAAAAAAAATATATTTTTAAACAGTATTTTGATATCATTTTAACTGCACATTCTTCAATAATAATATTATACGCAGATTCAAAATATTTCCTTATTTTTTAACCACACATTTTCCATCAATACACTATTCAAAAATTCATTTTATCAAAAGAGCAGGACTCAAACAAGGGCTATGTTTAAAATTGCAACAAAGCCCTTTACGACGTACATAAGAATGTCGTGTAAAGTCATGCAATGAATTCTCACATTTTTCACGGCATACGATGCATGCTGTAAAAAAAATGTAAAAAGATAATTTTGCCTACGTTTGGCTCATATTTATAAACTAATCATAAATAGTCAAGTTGCTTTTTACCTATGCTTCTCGAATGACTCACAAGTATTATTCACTTATCCACAATTCATTTTTATTTCTTTGTAAATTGAACTGTTTATGAATACTCTCCAAATTTGTGTGTGTGTGTGTGTGTTGATCTAATTATGTTTGGCCATGTTAAGCCCCGCTTGGGATTGAATGTCACTACAAGAAAAAAAGCTTTTTGCAACATGTAAAGGGCAACATTCTCTAATTGCATGTTGCTAAAAGGGGTCTATTGCAACATTCAGCAAATGTATATTGTCATTGGTTGAGAAAATTAAGAAATAACAACGTTTTTTGAGTGAATGTTGCTAATACATCCCTTTGCAACGTTCAAAGACTATTATTTTTTTTTTTGGCAATGTGCATTGACCATTGCTGTAGATGTTTTAGCAACATCCAAAGAACGTTTCCGTTAATTAGTTTTGGCAACGGGCAATACACATTGCCATTACATGTTTTAGCAACGCTCACCCGAATGTTGATGTTAATCAGTTTTAGCAACGTTCCAAAAATGTTGTTGTTAAAATGTTTTTGCAACGAACAATGCACTTTGCTATATATGTTTTAGCAACGTTCATTGAACGCTGTCGTTGATTAGTTTTGGCAACATTTAATGAATATTGTCGTTGATTAGTGTCATTGAACTTTTGGGCTCAAGTAGGCCCAAATTTTTTTAAAAGCCCGGTTAAATCTCCAACCAGATGGAAGCCCAATTGCACAGCCCATGACCCGTTTACTAACCGAGACCTAGAATGTTGATTCAATTAACCCATTTTCATTGAAATAAAAACCAAACAATTGCTTGAATCGTGTCTCTCTCCGTCTCTCAACTCTCGCCTTGCTTCTCTCGCCACTCCGACTCGCAGTCACCGGCTTCTAGTTCCAGTCCACCGATGGCCGACATCTCTTAGATTAGGGGCTCTAATCTCCGACCTAGTAAGTGTATCCCCAAAGTCCAAATCCCAATCCTCTCCCACCGCAACTTTAACATTGAACCACCACCTCCCGCCAGCTGCTACCTGCCAGCCCAACGAAAGAAGAAGAACTGAAGAAGCAGAAGAACGAAGAAGGTGATTTTGATTTCAATTTCAGCCTCCAATTTCAATTTTTTCAGCATAGTGATTTTGATCTTTTTTTCGAGCTAATGGTTTTGTCCGTATACTGGATATTTCAAACTAGCATGAATCTACAGTTTGAGAAGAAGTAACTTAGAATAAATAGTTGGGATTGAGTGGAATAATACTTGCTAACTTCTATTGCGTTCGATAGGGCACTCACTTTCGATTTTGAAGCCATCACTAGTGCCTGCTTTGGATTGGAAATTGTGAACCACTGTGTGATATTGTAAGTTCAAGTTGCTTAAGATTTAGAAATAGTATAAATTGCATTGTGAAATTGTGAATTGGAAGGTAAATTGATATTGTGAAATTGGATTGATAATGTGAAATTGTGAATTGTGAATTGTGAATTGGATTGTGAAATAGTATAAATTGCATTGTGAAATTGCGAATTGGGAGGTAGATTGATAATGTGAAATTGTGAATTGGATTGTGAAATAGTATAAATTGCATTGCGAAATTGCGAATTGGAAGGTGAATTGATTTTGTGAAATTGGATTGATAATGTGAAATTGTGAATTGTGAATTGGATTGTGAAATGTGAATTGCACTGTGAATTGATATTAAACCTATGAAGTTTAAAATAGCACCATGTGTGGAAAATTTGTTGCCTGAAAACTTGCATCTTCAAAAAAATAAATAAATAAATAAATAATCAGATCATTGATGTTGGCATACCTTCTTAACCCAAAAGAAATCATTAACAAAAACATAGAAAAGAAAAATAAATCAAAACAACATTAGAAGTGGAGAAAACACGAGTTGTCATCGACACAATCTTGTAAAATACAGAAAAACACCTGCATGTATAGACTTCAAGATATATGTTCTTCACTTGGTCTTTCGAGGATAAATGCAAGGTTGGTGTTTTTTAGGGAAGGTAGTGATGGTTATGTGGCATGGCTTTCAAATTTTTTTATCATATTTTTTATTTACTTCTTTAATCATATAGTTTTAACAAATACTGGTAAAGAGTTGCCTAAGCAATAATACTCTTTTATTAAATTGGTTACCAAACAAGTAATCTAAAAAATGTACAACAATTAAGACTTCCAAGAACCAAATAAGTTTGCACATTCTTCAATGAGTAAATCATCATAGCATGACAAAAACTCATAGCTCTTCACCTAGATATGGTCTAAACTGAGAGTTTTTGTATACTTGTATACATGGTTCTTTGCCCCTTTTGTTCATGAATAAAATCCTCAATAAACTAAAAACGTTAGGCTCTACTATACATACATTAGAATAACAAGTTGCCTAAAATGTTGAATGAATCCAACTGCCTACTGTGCTTGATTGTATGTGCTAAGCCTATTCCTACATTTGGAATATCTTCTCTTATCCTTTATTTCTCTTTCAATGCCTAAATTTCAGAATTCAAACTATATAAATGAAATCCAAAAGTCTTCTGCACAATATGTTTGCAGGACAGCATTCATTAGTTGATATGCCTATTAAAATCCATGATCTTGTGAACATGTTAGTTCGGATACAAAATCTCAATGACCTATATACTAATCAAAATTTAAGAAATGGAAAATATATAGCAAGTGGTGCTTGAAGAATATGATGTGTGGTGTTTTCATACTAACAAAATTCCAAGTCATTGAAATGATTAGGTATGTATAATCTGTTATTATATTTTCTCACATACATGTGAATCTTATTGCTAGAAAGTACTTGAAGCTTTGGATATGATCATTTCTTTTACTTTATTTTACCTATTCAAGAACTCAAATTAGAGTTGTACAGAAAGCAATTACTGTAAACAACATGAATTGTTTGAGAATTATATAATTTAATAACGATATAATCTGACTTTTCATGAATTGTTTGGTAATTTTATAATTTAATAATTCTTCCCGAAGTTGTTTGACACTAAACATTGAACGAGAATTTAGATCTAGATTCTATTATTGATGAATTTTATGCTATAAAACATCACTGAGTACTACTTCAATAGGTAACTTATATTATGAATTTCTCTTATTATATATAAATTTTAGTCATACATTAAAATTTTAGAAATTTTAGCCCATTGTAACAGTAATTCTTGGCTCTGCCCCTGCTTTTCACAGACATGCTCAACCTTTTGCTTTGTAGAGTGAAATTACAGCTTGCTTCCAACAATCTTATTCATTAGACTGCCTTCTCGTGGAAGCAGAGTACCAGGTATGACATTTAGGAGATTTACTTTAATCTACTTTCCTTTCAATATGAATATTATGCTCCCACACATTTACTTGTGTTGTAAATTACCAAGTTCAGTTCACAATTTGAATTGTTGCTGTTCAATGTTTGATAGTATCATAATGGACAAAGAATGGCTGCAATTATCAAGGTTACTGTTGAAATAAAATCTTATAAATCTAGTTTCAAAATTTAAACAATAATATAAAATGATCATACAATTGTTGTTGTAGATTTTCAGAACAATACAAAGATGGAGTACGAAAGCTTGTAGAACTAGCTCATGAAACTCTAAAGTCAGAAATGATAGGATGCCCTTGTATCAAGTGTAGGAATCTAAAGCATCACAATTATGAAATAGTTTATGAACATTTAATTATTAAGGGTATGAATCCTTCATACACTGGTTGGGTATTTCATGGAGAAATACCAAGTAAATCAAATTTGGTGGACGTAGAAATGCTCGAGTCATGTAGGATGTTTAGGGACTTTTATATGGAACATGATGTAGATTCTGAAAAGCCTCATGATGGAATAGGGGAAGACATTCAACGATTAGTTAGCAATGCGAAAACCCCTTTGTATCCTGGTTGTATGGCATTTACGAAGATGTCAGCTTCAGTTGCTATGTTTAAACATAAAGCTACACATGGTTTATCAGATAGTGGTTTTGATGAACTCATAAATCTTGTGCGGGACATGCTACCACAGAATAATACACTTCCTAACTCATTTTATGAGATGAGAAAACTTGTAAATACATTTAATATTGGCTATGAAAAGATACATGCTTGCTTGAATGATTGTTCTCTATATAGGAAGGAGCTTGAACGTGCTGAATTATGTTCAAAATGTGGTTGCTCAAGATGAAAAGTTAACCAACAAACTAAGAAATTTCAAAAAAAAATTCCAGCAAGAGTCTTGCGTTATTTCCGTATCATACCAAGACTTAAGAGAATGTTTGGAATATAAGAGATGGTAAAATAAGAGATGGTAAAATAACTTAGATGACACTCAAATAATAAGAGTTCAGATGGTAAAATGAGACATTCAGTTGATTCATTGGGGGTGGGAAATGATAAACAGAAAGTGGGTACATTTTGCGTCAGATCCTCGAAATATTAGATTAGGTCTTGCCACCGATGGATTCAATCCTTTCAAAGATCTTAGCTCTAAATATAGTTGTTGGCCAGTTATTTTAAATATATACAACTTGCCTTCCTCATCATGCACGTGGAAGGAAAGTTTGATGTTGAGTTTATTAATCCGGGGACCAAAGCAGCTTGGTAATGACATAGATATTTATTTGGCACCACTTATAGACGATTTGATATGATCCAGGAGTCAAGCCTGACGAAGGCAAGTGCGAGACGAGACCCGTTGATAATCGATGGAGGACCAATGATACGATCAAGGACAAAGCAAGTGAAACAAGCGATGGGATTGCTCGTTCAAGAAACCATTGATGGAACCATGTTCGGGGCTCAAAATGGAGCAACTTTATGTTCGGGTCGAAGGTTGAATCACCTTGGATCAATTTGTTATCAAGCGATGAAACTGGAGGCTGAAAACAAGCTTGTGCGGCGACACAGGCAAAACACCATGCGGCCGCACGGTGGTATACCGAAAATCAAGATGGCATTTCTTGTTGAACCATGCGAATTTTTCAATTTTGGCAATTTTTCATATTTTGTTAGATTTTGATTCTTTTCCATATTTTGGGGATTATGCTCGACTTTTGCACGATTTTTACCTAGTTTTTAGGTTTAGTATAAATAGGAGTTTCCATTCAATTGTTAAAAACCTTTGACATTATTGATATTGAATTAAAGTGAGGCGTATTGTCTTCTCTTCATCATTCTTCATTGAACAATTTTGAACTTATCAAGTGTTAACTTATGGCGTTCAAACAACCGGATTTAATTCTTGGATTGCGTGATCAAGGGGTCTTTCAAGCGTCGTTCTTTTTAGGTTTTTTGGTTCAAATTTCTTTTGTGTTAATCCTAAACTTTGGATTAATTTGGCTTTCTTGGGTTCGTTAATCTCGTTGTGGGTTTCGTAGTCAATGTTGCTACGGGGTTCGCATCAGTTGGTATCAGAGCTTTGGCTCCAAATTAATTGAAGGTTATATCTTTTCTTTATTTGTTTGGGTCGTTAATTGTTTTTTCTTAGTTTTTCTTCATTCTTGTTTTCTTTTCATCGTTTTTTTGAGTTGTTGGTAGTTTACTCACCTTCTTGCATCAAGGAGTAAAAAAAAAAAAGTACAAAAAAAATGGGAGAAAAAAAAAATTGATATTGTTATTGTTTGATTTTGTTTTTTCTACCAACAACAATTCCTACATTGTGTTTGATTTTGGGATTCAATTGGGTTTGATTTTTTTTTCAATCTTCTTTTGAGTCTATTCACTATTCGTGTCAAAACATTCATCTATTCCACTTACTCAAGTCCTTTGAGTCTTGTGGTCTTCGATTAATATTCGGTTTGTTTGAATTCCCGGTAAAACAATTGATTTAGTTCACTTGGTTCTTTGAAGTGCTTAGAGGGAGACTTTGAGTGGTAAAAGGCCGAGTGGTGAGTTTAATAAAGGGAAAAAGCCATAGTGAGTATTTTTCGAGTGAAATCTTTGTGAGGCATAAAAATTGTGTGATATGATGTCGAAAAGAGAAGGTTCTAATTCAAGCCGAAACGGTAATGACAACAATGCATCCGAGGACATGATAAGGAGGTTTGAAAGGATACTTGGTGATGTTAGGGAGAAGGAGGATAGGCAAGGGGAATGGATGGCACAAATGGGTACCACAATTGCTAATCTTAGCCGGGGACAAGTGGAAATGTCTAATGCTAGGGGGTCGGGTAGGCGTGAATCTAGGAGAGGAAGGCGGGATGAGTATCATAGTGATGATGATGATTTTGATGAAAATGACATTGATATGGGTCGAGTGAGGCATAGGGGCGATAGGATGGAAAGACGGGGTAGAAATAACTTAGAAGATGAAGTATATGAAAATTTGGGGAGTATTAAAATGATTATTCCGTAATTTAAGGGGAGAAGTGATCCAGAAGCATATTTAGAGTGGGAAAGGAAGGTTGAGATGATTTTTGAGTGCTATAATTATTCAGAAGAGAAAAAGGTAAAATTGGCGGTGCTTGAATTTGTGGATTAGGCGATATTTTGGTGGGATCAAGTACTTACATCACCACGTAGGGGTCGGGAAAGGCCAATTGGCACTTGGGATGAGTTGAAGATGTTGATCAGGAGGAGGTTTGTTCCGAGTCACTATTTTAGGGAAATCTATCAAAAATTGCAAGGTTTGTACCAAGGATCGAAAAGTGTAGAGGATTATCACAAGGAGATGGAAATTCTTATGATTCGGGCTAATGTGGAGGAAGATTGGGAAGCTACCATAGCACGGTTCTTGAATGGGTTAAATCGGGATATTGCAAATGTTGTAGAGTTGCAACACTATGTGGAAATCGAGGACATGTTACATGTGGCAATGAAGGTCGAGAGGCAATTGAAGAGGAAGGGGACGTCTAGGCAACCGTTAGGTACTTCGACTCATAATCCAACATGGAAATCGAAGTGGGATGATAACAACAAAAACGGGGCTACACCTAGAGGTAAAAATGATTGGCAAAAGGGCAAGGACGAAAATGCTAGCAAACCAATATCAAAACCGGAGGCACAACCGTCGTGCAATCGGGACATCAAATGTTTTAGGTGTTTGGGAATAGGGCATATTGCTTCTCAATGCCCAAACAAATGGACGATGGTGTTGAAGGATAATGGGGAAATAGTGAGCGATACTGATAGCGAGTTTGATGACATGCCAGCGTTGGAAGATGTTAGTGAAGAAGAAAAAGTTGAAGGGCCAGTTGGGGATCTATTAGTCATGAGACGAGCTCTTACTACTCACGTCAAAGCGGATGACTTGGAGTTGCAATGGGAGAACATTTTCCATACGGTATGTAGTGTTATAATTGATGGTGGTAGTTGCACTAATGTAGCTAGCGTAGCTCTTGTAGAAAAATTGGGTTTAACATTGTTGAGACACCCGAGACCTTATAAATTGCAATGGTTGAATGAGAGTGGCGAGGTGAGAGTGAATCGAAGGGTGTTACTTAATTTGTCAATTAGGAGTTATAAGGACGAGTTAGTGTGTGATGTAGTACCAATGCAAGCGGGACATATTTTATTGGGGTGACCATGGCAATACGATAGGAAGGTTATGCATGATGGGTACAAAAATCTATATAGTTTCTTTAAAGATGGAAGGACCATTACTCTTGTGCCATTAATACCGGCGCAAGTCTATGACGACCAATTAAAATTGAGAAGTGAGGCAGAGAGGAGAGCAAAAGAGTTAGAAAAAATGAGAGCAAATAGTGAGTTGGAGAAAAAGAGAGAAAATGTTGAGATAGCCATTAGAGAGAAAAAGAGAGAGCAATCACAAGAGAGAAAAGAAAGAGAGTGCCCCAAGAGAAGAGAGAAAACACGAGCGAATTTCTTTGCAAAAGAGAGTGATTTGAGGAGGGCGGTAGTTGAGAGAAAAGAGATGATCTTGTTCGTTTATAAGGAACCACTCCTCAATTTTGAGGAAACTAACCCATCCCTCCCTAGTTTAGCTAAGTCTTTGTTGTAGGAATTCGACGATGTATTCCTGGAGGATGCACCAAGTGGATTACCACCTATTCAAGGCATTGAACATCAAATTGACTTCATACCCGGAGCTGTCATTCTAAATCGATCGGTTTATTGAAGTAATCCCGAGGAGACTAAGGAACTTCAAAGGCAAGTGGAGGAGTTAATGAGCAAAGGATACGTGAGGGAAAGCATGAGTCCTTGTGTGGTACCGGTTTTGCTTGTACCAAAAAAGGATGGAACATGGTGAATGTGCGTGGATTGTAGGGCTATCAACAACATAACAGTAAAGTATCGTCACCCTATACCTAGGTTAGATGACATTCTTGATGAATTACATGGTGCTTGCATATTTTCTAAAATTAATTTAAAAAGCGGGTATCATCAAATTCGTATGCGGGAGGGTGATGAATGGAAAACAGCTTTTAAAACTAAATATGGTTTATATGAATGGTTGGTTATGCCGTTTGGACTCACAAATGCACCTAGCACTTTATGTGTTTAATGAATCATGTTTTACGTGCTTTTATAGGAAAATTTGTTGTGGTTTATTTTGACGACATCTTAATCTATTGCAAAACCTAGGAGAGCATTTGGAACATTTAAAATGTGTGCTAGTTGTTTTAAGGAAAGAACAACTCCATGCTAATCTTAAGAAATGCACTTTTTGTATGGATAGAGTTATTTTTCTTGGTTTTGTGGTTAGTGCTAATGAGGTAGAAGTAGACGATGAAAAGATAAAAGCTATTAGAGATTGGCAGACCCCTAAAAGCATAATGAAAGTTAGGAGTTTTCATGGTTTGGCTAGTTTTTATAGGCGATTTGTGAAGGATTTTAGCACTATCACTGCACCACTCACGGAAGTAGTTAAAAAGAGTATAGATTTTCATTGGGGTGATGAATAGGAACTTGCATTTAATACTATTAAAGGTAGATTGTGTGAAGTACCTATTTTGGCATTACCTAACTTTGATAAAACATTCGATATTGAGTGTGATGCATCAGGAATAGGGATTGGAGCAGTTTTCATGCAGGATCGGAGGCCTATTGCATACTTTAGCGAGAAATTGAGTGGAGCTGCTTTAAATTATCCTACATATAACAAAGAAGCTTTGGAGACTTGGCAACATTATCTATAGCCGAAAGAGTTTGTAATACACACCGATCATGAGTCACTAAAGCACTTGCAGGGACAAGGTAAATTGAACAAGAGGCATGCATGGTGGATGGAATTCATTGAGACCTTTCCATACTTCATTTGGTATAAACAAGGTAAGGAAAATGTGGAGGTGGATGCGTTGTCGCGAAGGTATGTATTGCTAACTATTCTTGATTCTAAGTTACTTAGGTTTGAACATATTAAGGAATTGTATGAAAAAGATGTTGAATTTTCAGATATTTATTTGTCATGCATAAAAGGGGCGGTTGATAGGTTCTTTAGGCATGAGGGGTATTTATTTCGGAAAAATAGTTTATATGTTCCTAATTGTTCTATTCGGGAGTTGTTAGTAAGGGAGGCACATAGTGGTGGATTGATGGGACACTTTGGGGTTCAAAAGACTTTAGATGTATTGAAGGAGCATTTTTATTGGCCTAAGATGAAAAGTGATGTTGAGCGAATTTGTAGTCGATGCATAGGTTGTAAAAAGGCTAAATCTAAGGTTTTACCACAAGGTTTGTATACACCTTTACCTACACCTAGTGAGCCTTGAGTTGATATCTCGATGGACTTTGTTTTGGGTTTACCTAGGACTAAGAGAGGTTGGAATTCTATTTTTGTGATTGTAGATAGGTTTAGCAAAATGGCACATTTTATACCATGTCATAAAATTGACGATGCCACGAACATTGTTGACTTATTCTTTAGAGAGATTGTGCGTTTACATGGGGTTCCTAGAAGCATAGTGTCGGATCGGGATGTCAAATTTTTTAGTCACTTTTGGAGAGTTTTGTGGGGTAAGTTAGGCACTAAGTTACTATTTTCCACAACTTGTCATCCACAAACAAATGGGCAAACTGAGGTAGTGAATAGGACTATGACACAATTGTTACGCACAGTAATCAATAAAAATTTGAAGAGTTGGGAGGAGTGTCTACCATTTGTTGAATTTGCATACAATCGAGCTGTTCACTCTACTACGTCATATTCTCTATTTGAAATTGCATATGGTTTTAATCCGTTAACTCCTTTGGATTTAATTCCTTTACTTGTGAATGAACGTGGTAGTTTATATGGCAAAAAGAAGGCAAAATTGATTAAGTCACTCCATAAAAAGGCAAAAGCGCAAATTGAAAACAAAAGTAAGTTGGTTGCGTCGTAGGCGAACAAAGGTAGGAAGTGCGTGACATTCGAGCCAGGAGATTGGGTTTGGGTACACATTAGGAAACAGCGGTTTTCGGAGCAAAGGAAGTCCAAGTTGCAATCGAGGGGCGATGGTCCATTTCAAGTGATTGAAAAGATAAAAGACAATGCTTACAAGTTGGACCTTCCAGGTGAGTACAATGTTTCGGCTAGTTTTAATGTATCTGATCTCTCTCTGTTTGATGCAGGTTTAGATTCAAGGATGAATCCTTTTGAAGAGGGAGGGGATGATATGATTTGGGAGTCGAGCCTAACAAAGGCAAGTGCGAGACGAGATTCGTTGATAATCAATGGAGGACCAATGACGTGATCAAGGACAAAGCAAGTGAAACAAGCGATGGGATTGCTCGTTCAAGAAACCATTGATGGAACCATGTTCGAGGCTCAAAATGGAGCAACTTTTATGTTCGAGTCGAAGGTCGAATTAACTTGGATCAATTTGTTATCAAGCGACGAAACTAGAGGCTGAAAACAAGCCTGTGTGGCCGCACAGGCAAAACACTATGCGGCGGCACGATGGCATACTGAAAATCAAGATGGCATTTCTTGTTGAACCATGCGACCGCATGGAAATACACCATGCGGCCGCACAAGCCAAAAATTTGGCGAATTTTTCAATTTTGGCAATTTTCCATATTTTATTAGATGTTGATTCTTTTCCATATTTTGGGGATTATGCACGACTTTTGCATGATTTTACCTAGTTTTTAGGTTTAGTATAAATAGGAGTTTCCATTCAATTGTTAAAAACCTTTGACATTATTGATATTGAATTAAAGTGAGGCGTATTGTCTTCTCTTCATCGTTCTTCATTGAACAATTTTGAACTTATCAAGTGTTAACTTGTGACGTTCAAACAACCGGATTTAATTCTTGGATTGCGTGATCAAGGGGTCTTTCAAGCGTCGTTCTTGTTGGATTTTTTGGTTCGACTTTCTTTTGGGTTAATCCTAAACTTCTGATTAATTTGGCTTTCTTAGGTTCGTCAATCTCGTTGTGGGTTTCGTAGTCAACGTTGCTACGGGGTTCGCATCACGATTTAATATTGTTATGAAGTGATGGGGTTGAGATGTATGATGCAGTTGTGAAGTCTACATTTAACTTAAAAGTTATTTTGATGTGGACAATACATAACTTACCTACATACGAAAATGTATTTGGATGACCTGTCAAAGGAAAAATTGCATGTCCTATTTGTCGTGAACATACATGTTCAGTATGGTTTTCACATTGTAGGAAGTTAGCATACATGGGACATAAAAGATTTCTTACATTGAGTCATCCATTTCGCATGAAAAGGAGCTAGTTTGATGGACTTATTGAAAATGACATTAGGCCAAAGATGAAAACTGGTGAAGAAGATTCCAGTGAAGTTGATAAAATTGTAAATGATTGGGGCAAAAGTTGTAAGTGAAAGAGAAAGAAGAATACGACTCAATCCAATGTAACGTGGATGAAAAAGTCAATATTTTTCAGGCTACCATATTGGAAGGTAACTCTAGTTATGTCATTTCCTTTTTTAATACATCTAATTACGTGTAGTATCTCATGACATAAGTGATGTTTGATTTGCAGACTTTGATCATATGTCATAATTTGAATGTGATGCACGTGGAAAAGAATATTTGTGAGAGCATCATTAATACCCTTTTTAATGTGAAAGGAAAATCGAAAGATGGTATTAACTATCGTAAGGACTTGGAAGCTATGAATATTAGGCATGATCTACATCCTGAGAGTAGAGGAAATAAATTTTACTTACCTGCAGCTCCTCACACTTTATCAAAAGCAAAAAAGCAAATGTTTTGCAAAAGGCTTGCTACCTTGAGATTACCTGATGGTTATGGTTCTAATATAGCAAATTGCATTTCATGGAAGAATGTAAGATAGTTGGACTCAAGTCTCATAATTGTCACCTTTTAATGCAACAATTACTATCAGTTGCATTGAGAGGACTTCTTCCTAAAGGACCAAGGAACTCCATTTTTAAATTGTGTTCATTTTTTAATGAAATATGTCAATGAGTTGTAGGTAAGAATAAGGTTGAAATTTTAGAAAAGGATGTTTCTGAAACTTTGTGCATGTTGGAAAGGTATTTTTCGCCTTCCTTTTTCGATATAATTGTTCATTTAACAATTCATATTGGAAGAGAAGTTTGTCTATGGTGACCAGTTCAATATCATTGGATGTATCTATTTGAGAGGTAGTACTTCTTATTCTAGAAATTAAATTCACTATCAAATTGATTTCTATTTTATTACGTTTTTGGAAAATGTGTAGGTATGAAAGTGTTGGAAGGATACGTTATGAATCGTGCAAAACCTGAAGGTGCATAGCTGAACGATATATTGTTGAAGAAAATGCGATGTTTTGCAGCAAATACATGAAACAAGCATCTGAAATAGGCTCTAAGACTGCATGCTATGAAGAGTATGAGGGTGACTTCTTAGTTGCAGGGCATCCAATTTCTAAAGGGAAGCCACTTGTACTATCTGATGAGATGCTGAAAGTTGCCCATCACTATGTATTGCTAAATAGTGTAGAAGTGGTTCCATACGTACAATATGTTTGTGAAGTATATACTTTTTGAGATTTGAAGTTCTTTAGGATTTCTTGATATATTGTTTTTTACATAGGATGCATATAGATGAACTCAAGAGTTCTGACAAACGACTTGGAAAAAATGAGAGTTTGTTGCATAAGAAACATGTTGACACGTTAGCTGCTTGGTTGCACAATAAGGTCGAAGTACATATATCGACAAGATTAGTGTTTAATTCTGTTGTTTATTCTCTCATTCCTAACGTGTTTATAATAATAACATATTACAAGCCAATTGATGCTGGGCAATGTTTCAAATACTTTAAAGTGGCTTGCATGTGGCTCTAGATGTTAGTCCGTTTCATATTCCAGTTTTGTAATAATTGGATTTCGATTTCACACTAAAGATACTGAAAACTCTCGCCAAAACAGTGGCATCCTAGTTGAAACAACAACCATATGTAGATCTAGTGCAAAAGATAATGCACATGTTGTTGGGAAAGTTCTTTATTATGAAGTTTTGCATATTATAGTGCTTGACTACAATACATTTCATATTCCAATATTCAAGTGTGATTGGCAAATACAGTGAATGGAATAAAGAAGGAAGATGGATTCACTTTGGTTAACCTTCACGAGGGACATGAACAATTTGAAAATGATCCTTTCATTTTGGCATAACAGGCGAAACAAGTTTTTTATTCTAGGGAGAATAAAACATCTAATTGGTATGTTGTTTTGTAAGTATCGCCAAGAGACTTTTACGCATTACATATGGAAGAAGACACTTCTTATGGGGCAACTATTCCATTGGATGTAACACAACTTGAAGACAATTATGAGGAGGATGAGAATTTTGCAAGGACAGATGTTGAAGGCATATTATGTGATATATAAATTGATTAGTTTGGTAAATGTCTTTATATATATAATTGTTTAAATTACAAGTAGTAGAACTTTGAATCTCATTCTCTTTCTCTTATTATTTGCAGATTCGTACTCACTCAAGTAGATTTTTTTGGAATCAGGTGACATTATTAAATATACTCATGATGGATAAAGCTAAGATGAGTGCATTTCAATACACTTTTTAAGATGGTAACTTTCGAAAATAATTAACTTTATGCTATGTTTTCATGTTGCATTCTTTAAGTCAAATAAGCAAGTTTCCAAGAGTTCTAAAAGACGAAGCAATGCAATTGCTATTGCAATTAGGGAGAAAAATAAGAGACCATGAACCTCTAGTGAACCTACATATACCCTGTCTACCCCAATTACTGGTGATCAAAACATGGCTTCAATAAGTATAGTGCTACAAAAAAGAAAAGAGGTCCAACTCATCTGAAAATGGTTGCTAAAAATAACTATCAGAAGATAGAGCTTGAATTCAATGAATTCGGGCAAGTAGTTGGCCTTAACTCTAATAAATTTGTCAACATAGCCGAGGCCATAGTGTGAGAATATGTGCCAATTGTTATTAAAAATTGGCCTTCAGTAGATGACAAGAAAAAAATTGAACTTTGGAATTTTATATAGGTATATTTATTTAATATTCGTTATACATTTTTCGTTCAAAGCTTCACTGCCATTTTCGTTCAAAGCTTGACACCATTTTTTATATTTGTGATAAATATAGCAAAGATTCAATGTTAATGACTGCCATCAAAAAATGACATTTCAATGTATGGGAACATATTGGAGGGCATTCAAATCGAGACTGAGAAAAGAAATCAAATGTCAAGTACCATCCACCATGAATAGAAAACACGCTATTGCCCTTCTTAGACTGAAGAATATAAACTCTGAAGAGCATGAGAAAAGTTTGTAGAAGATACTTTTTCTACTGATTTTCAAGTAAGTTATATTTTCATATTAACTTTAAACTTTGTTGTCAATTATTGTTGGTTTATATTTTTTTCCTTAATAGGAAAGAAGTTCTAAGTTCAGCAAAATGATAACTAATCAGAAGCTTCTCCATACTATGGGTCGAAAGGGTTATTCATGTATGGCTCACGATTTGGTACAATTACTAACTATTTATATTTTTTTATGTATCTTTATTGATTTTTTATACGTGTCCGTGATTGGGAAAATATTGTTATTATAGAAAAGAAAGAATCCAAATATAAAAGGATTGAGAGCGAGAGTATGGACTCATGGACATCTTCGAAAGGATGGAAAGACAATAAATGAAGCGGTTGCTGAAACTTTGGTACGTGTTTGTGTGTGCATATGCTCTAGTGTAATATTTAAGTTTCATAAGTGCAGAGGAAGATACAAGATTGTGCCGAGTCAATTTCTGATATATCAACCGAAAATTCTATTCGAGATGATGTTGTTGCTCGAATTTTAGGTCCCGAGCGTCGTGGATGAGTAAGGGCCCCGAGCGTCGTGGATGAGAAAAGGGACTTAGACTTGGGGTTACACCATCAAAAGTAGATGGAAATGTGCAAAGCAGTGAGAAAGTGAGAGAACTTGAGAGCAAATTACAAACTCAGTCAGTATGGATGGAAGCACTCGAAGAAAAGGTTGAAGCACTTCTAAAGTTATCTCAGGTTATACTTTGCTATTACATATAATATGACAGCGTGCGTAGCTTAATATATCTTAATATTTTAATAAGTTTTAAGTTTTTATATTATTTTATAGAATGAAAATAAGAATGTAGAGGACACGAGTTCATTTGCTTTTACTCCACAGATTTTTGTATCATATATTATTTTTTATTTTTTCAATATAAATTCAGATTATATCATACTAGTTTTAAAAATATTTTTATTTTATTACGAAATTGTAGTCCTATCAAGGAAGTGGTATGGAGGGAGGTATTGCACCAGTGGAAAATGCAAAGTGTCAACTATTGCATTGGTACATGTTTGAGGAGGAAATTGTAGAAGGGAAGATTGCATCAATAAACCGAAGTGCAAGGTGCCTCACATGCCACTAGGACGAGATTGTTGGAAGGTTTGGGTTGAGGAGGTGTACATGAGTCAGTTGCCCTTATATAGACCAACAGATGAATTTCGAGTTCTTAGTGAAGCCATGGGAAGTACTGTTGCTTGGCCAAAGAGCTATATTAGACTTATTTGACGAAGGTACTTTATAAATATCTAGATTTTTTCATTTATGTATTTGTCATTGAACATGCTTCAAGAGTGGTTATATATGTATGCATACATAAGTTTACAACCATCAAAGTGGAAGTTTGTGCACAATGACTCCTCTCGAAAAAGAAATTGATCTTATTTTTGAAAATCGATCAAGTTTTAGTTATGAGTTTGTATTCTTGAGTGTATGATTCAATTTCTCATTTAAATGACATTAATCTGCTGCTATATACGTTGAATGAGTATAGTTGAATTTAAAACGTTGAATGAGTATAGTTGTGTCTCAAACGACTCTAAAGGACATTGTATTGTTTCTTAATTGCTTGCCCTTTTTGATTAATGTGTGCTATATTCTTTCTTTCTTGTAGTTACATGGAGCAGAACTGAGTTCTAAAATAGAGTTTTTTTGTCTGTCTTCTTGGATCTCGTCTATGTTAAAGGAATGAGTTGGGACTCATTTGAAGCTTTGGTCATAAATCATTTACACAACTTTTGGACATTTTTCATAGCTCTTTGGTTAAATAGTGTGTATTTTTGAATTGGAGTATTTATTGTGTTTTGATGAAGTAATATAGTACATGGGATCATGCTTATTGACTTAAATAAAGTACTTTTAATTTTTTGTTGTCTTAAAGTACTTGTGCGTAAATAGTAAATATGTTTTTAATTCATAGGTTTGCAATGAAAGAAAAATGTGAAATAATTGATCAAAAAATATAAAAATGGTATTTACTGTCAAAAACTCGTTTGCAACGTTCATTGCACTTTGCCGAAACCCTCTTTTTGCAACGTTCATTGCACGTTGTCAAATCCCTCTTTTTGCAACGTGCATTGGATGTTGCCAAAGCCTTCTTATTGAACGTTGCAAAAAGAGGCTGGGGCAACATTCAATCAACTTTGCAAAAAGAGGGATTTGGCAACATATAGTGAACGTTGCAAAAAGAGGGCTTTGGCAACGTGCAATGAACGTTGCAAAAGAGGGCTTTGGTAACTTTCATTGTACGTTGCAAAAAGAGGGCTTTGGCAATGTGTAATGAACGTTGCCAAAACTCTTTGCTCTGCAGCAATGATGAAACCCACAACAGACGCCTGGATGTTGCGATAGGTCTATGGCAATATTTTCAGCCTGTTGCAAAAAGTGATTTTTGTTGTAGTGTAGAGCTTTACTTCCAATTGTTAAAAAGAGAAAGTTACATTTAAGTTTTTGATAAATTTGAGAAAAAAAAATAGTATAATCTGGTGCCAAACTTTGAAAAACAAAAAAGTAGTAAATTTCCATATTCTACTTTTAAAGTTTGCCACCGGATTATACCCTTTTTTTTTTTTATACTAATAACAATAACTAAGATATCAAATTTAACCCACAACTAATTAATTTTTTTTTTCTAGTATATAAATATGCTTTTGTTTTGTAATTTAATAAATTTTGAGATTTATTAGATATTAATTTTTTTTAATTTTAAAATAACATTGATGAATACATTACATATTTTAAAATATATATATATATATATATTATAATACTACCAAGGACTACAATAATACAAATAGATATCATCTAATTAATATCTATTTTAGTTCAACAATAAATCACTGTTGTTTACCAAAAGTTGAAATTTTAATTTTAAAGCATGCAACATTTCCCATTCTTTGCAAAGTTGTTTATTCAGCACAACAAAAGGTAAATCTCTCAAGTCAGATCAATACCAAATTAAGCCTGACACGGGGCGTAATGATCTTAAAATCTTTTATATGATAAATATACTTGATGATTTTAGAATTATCACGCAAGGTTAAAATCTATCAAATATATAAATTTCGAATCCTGCTCCGATGAAAACTTTTTCTATTAGTGTCTAGTATATTGCTCGTCTTGTAAGATAATACCTCAACTTTAAAATTCACAAATTGATCATTATCATTTCATTATTATTACACCTTTAGTCAAGGGCAGGTCCAATATTTTTAGTAGGGACGACTGAAATTTTAAAAATCAGTATAGCATATTTTATTTATAAATAAATTGACAAGGCAAAAACAATTCAATAATTTCATTTAAATATGAAATATTAGCTAACGAATGAAAAAATAGTGAAATGGAGGCAAATAATGTACTTACCATGTAGTAGAGTAAAATTGAGGAATATGAATCTAAATATTAGCGGAAAAAAAAATTATAAAATGAAAACTTTAAAACGTTAGTATGGAATAAAAATGAAATTGGATAAGCAAGTAGTTACATTATAATTATAAAATCAACCCACAAATAATGTCTTAAAATTTAATAAAAAGGATTAAATTTTTAAAAATTCCTGATTTTCATTTATTTTTATCATTTTCTTATGAAATTAAATCAAATTAATTCAAAAATAAGAAAGATAAATATTTTTTAAATCAATCACACTCCTTCAAAGAAAAAGAGAATTCTTTATTTTTCTTTACGGTCCACCCGATTGATTGTGATAGTCCCATTTTACATGTCTTTATGTCAATATTATTCATCATTGAGAAATATAAATTGTCAAAATTTTGTTCACAATGTTTTATAACTTTTTATTATTATTTTCTATAAATTTGATTCGATAATCGTACAAATACGATGATTTATTTATAAATTTTCTACCAATCAATTAAAACTTATACACAATAATTAACCATTCTACAATATAATACTAAAAGGGATAAAATCCATGAACAAAAACAATTCTTTTAAAAAAAAGAAAGAAAAAATAAAAATTTTATATGGACTGGACTGCGCTACTGCCCCACCTGAATCCCTCCCATCTGCCTCTGCCTTTAGTTCTCATGGACATAATTAGTCCAAATGTTGGTTAAAATAGAAAATATTTTTTTTTCTTGAACTAGTACTATCCATTTCATCGTACTAAATCGGTTACGCATTTTGATAACCATGTCAAATAAATTAAGTGATTGAAATTGTTAAGTTTATTCAACAATTCTACATTTTCCTACATAAAGGGTTTGAACTATGAACACAGAAGGATCAATCCTCATCAGGAAATAAACATTACAACTGTGTCAAAAGACAACTATTGGTATACCATATTCTATAATTCTTTCTAAGATGGGGAAGCGGGATGACGGCTTATGATCTGACTTACGGACTATGACCCTATTCTTGATTTACTTGTTCAATTAGAAATCCAGCAACCCTAATTGTACTAGTATTGAGTATCAACAAATTATAAAATTATAACAATTGAATGTTCCTAGCGCCCAAATAATTAGCCAATCCATAATATAATTGTATTTATATATGTAAGCTCATAATGAGAAATAAAATAAAACCCATCAATTGTCTTTCAACATTAACTACAACTTGGAGCCCAGTGACAAAGTTTCGTAGTCATATCTCATGATTGGATACCTTATAACATGTTAGAAACTCCTCTATCATGTGTGAAGAAGCTATAAGTGTCTGTTTAGCACTCTTTGAGAAAATAGGTCTTTCAGCCAGCAGGTAAACATAGCCCAACTCGATCTTTTGCTGTGTTTGGATCCAGGAAAATCGGAAGTAACATACTCGATCAACAATTTCTAAATATTCCAATCTCCTATAAGTGACCATGTAATCTTTTATTCTCTATAAATATCATATTAACCCGTTCGGTTTCTTTCTAATGATCCACCCCAGAGTTACTTAAATATCTACCTAACATTTCAACAATATACGCTATATACAGACGCAAACACACTTGAGCATACATAAGACTTCCTACAGCAAAAGCATAAAGAATCTTTTGCATTTCTTTCTTTAATATCATTCTTAGGGTACTAATTGAGACTGAACTTGTCTCTTTTAGCTACGAAAGTGTCTCCTGATTTACAATTTTCATGCTGAATTTATTGAGGACTGCTTTGATATAGCTATCTTGTGATAACCAAAAAATACCCCGATAGTGATCTCGATGTACTTGTATAGCTAATACAAAAGATGCATCCCCAATATCTTTAAATGTGATGACCTTATCTTCTCCTCCAAACCCTATGTACTTACGGACTATTGAATTTTGTATTTTTTTTGTCTCGAAAAAATATTTAGCCGAGGGATCATAGAACTTGTAACTCTCTAGCCGTTTAGAGTATCCTACCCTGCAAAGTAGTAGCTAATAGTTTTTTAAGTCCAGTTTCTTTTTATTTGGCTTCTACATCCCTAACTCAACTAGACAGCCTTAAATGTATAAATGCTTTATGCTGGGCTTCTTGCTTGTCCATAGTTCATTAGGGATTTTGGCTCTTACTTTTCTTGGAACCTTGTTAAGGATATATGCTAAGTTTTTAGAGCTTCTATCCATTAAGATTCTAAGAAAGATAAAAGACTAATCATACTTCTTACCATATCCTTAAGCATTCAATTCTATCTCCCAGCAACAATTAAAGGCTATCAACGAAAGATAAAGAGCTAGTACTAGTAAGATTTGAATCTTGAAAAGGACTAACTTTATTGTTCTCAAATGAACGATAATAGTCGAATTTGTCCAAAACAAAAATGGAAATTAATTTTTGCCTAAATCATGGTATTACATGTCTCTTCCAGAGTAAAATAGTTACCAGTTTTAATAATAATCTAAAAGTTCCTATGGCTCCAACTGCAACTGATTTACCATCACTTACAAAGAGAATCTTTTAGCATCACTTGGCTTTCGGCTTTTCAGGCAGTCCTACATAGATACATTTATGTGAGTAGTAGCACTAGAACCTACCCACCAAGTATCTTGGGTATTGATATCAAATTAAATTTAGAACAAATCAAAGTTGGAAGTGTACTTTTCTTTACATGCCAAATGATGTACTTTGAGACATTCTTTCTTCAAGTGTCTACCCTTCTTGAAAAAGTAACAAGTGAATTCCTAATAATGTCTCTTTTGCACTTTATATAGTGTCTTAATTGCAGCTTCCTTTCCATTTTTCCTTTTCTTAGGGATAGTTGCAAAGTTAGTACTTTCAATCTTTTCTCGCTTAATTCTTTCTTTCTTTTGTACACAATAAGAAAAGAGTTCATTAAGAATTCATTCATCCTTTCAAGTATTGTAACTCACTTTAAACTCATTGAATTATGCAGAAAGAGATATTAGAACTAAATGCACGAGCAAGTCTTTTGATAGATCTAATTTAGTGCCTTCAGTTTGGAAGTGAGATTAGGCATCTCTATGATGTACTCACTTATGTTCCATTTTCTTTTATACCTCATTGAAATAAGATTGCACAATAGCACAATAGTTTCAGCCTTTTCAATTTTAGCAAAATGTTTTTCAATTTCCTCAAAGAACAACTTAGCATTTGCCTTCTCAGACTCACTCCTAAAGGTTTTTCAAATAGCACGTTTCATGATCATAAAAATCCTACTTTTCTAAATCTCTTTTATTGTTAGTGAAACTTGAATCGATGAGAGCACAAGGTCGTTCTATCCAAAATGCGAAGTCTAGATTCAAACAGTCTAAAACAATCATAATGTTCTCTTTTCGCTTCTTGAAGTTTGTGTTGTTAAGCACAAGAATAGAATTCATATTGGCAAATGTTGTAGAAGAAGAACTAGTAACTGAACCAAAAAAAAAAAAACTCATGATCAATAATCAAATAAAGATGTGTCCCATCACAAAATATCGAGCACAACATTAATATTTAATCTTTGCACATAAACATTAATTGTAAGCAGTACTATCTATACAATAATCAAATACTGACAATTAGTCTTATCAAATAATAAGTCTTTCTTTGCACTGACTTATAAATTTACATAAAAAAAATTAATAATTTCACATATCCATTACCACAGGTATGTCAGTTATTTGACCAAATAATAACCTTCCTTCAAACAAATTATTATTCACATAAACAATAAACACAGACATCTTAATATTTCAAAACAAACTAATCTACGCAAAAGTGACCGCTTTGTGAACATTTTGTTTCAGTCGTCCTATTTTAGAATATTAGACACATAAAGAAAAGTACAAAATTTGGTTTTAAATAGAGCCAAAAATCCTTTTAAATATATATTTTTTTATTGAAAAATCAAAGAAAATCATATGCGATTTTCAACCTTAGATTTCTCACTTTGAAGATCTTTAATCCCTAGCTAAACAATGTTTAAACACATTTATGTTACAAATCAAATAGGATTGCAAAGATTCACTCATTGATTAATAACAAAATACAAGAAAATGGAAATTTCTCCCCCAGGCAATCCTTATGGTAGAAAACTCAGATCATCAATCAGTTTTAATGATTTGAATGTTTGGCTTTGATACCACTTGTTAATATTCCTTATCTTTGATCAAAATCTCAAGAATGTGATTCGTAGCCTATTAATTCTCTATAAAATACAATAAGGAACCTAGTATACATTCTGAAAGGCAATAAATCTGATGGAACTTAGGATCACATGTAAATACAATAGACATTCTTTATGGCATTTAGTGTGTTAGAAATCATTAACCTGAATTCGTTGCGCAGTCTTAAAATAGAGAAGTCTAACCTTCTTGATTTGCCTCGGTAACTATGCTTAGGGTTAGGAACTGTCAAGTCTAGGTACGTCATTCTATAACCCCTCTAAGATGGGGAACAGGGATGAAGGCTTTATTCTCTGACTTAGGGATCATAACCCTATTATTGATTTACAAATTCAATAAGAAACCCATCAACCCTAATTTAACTAGTATTGGGTATCAACACATTATAAAGCCCATACCCATAGGATGTTCCTAGAGCCTAGTTAATAAATCACTAATATGGCCTAATTAATTAGATAGCCAATAATATGTGGAAATTATAGATTCTAATAGATTGAAAATCCACATTTCATAAATAAGATGCCATGTTTAATGTTTCATAAATCAGAATTTTTTAATTAATTAATATATTTAAAACTAATTTAATAAATAATAATTTCAAACCCTAATTTATTCATTTTCTACCTTACTCTCTCTCTCTAAACCATCGAACCACTCACTTCGCTGCCTCACCTATCAACGATTCTCTCCACCGCCTCACTGAAAACCTCTCAGCCTTAGAGCACCGGCGTCGGAGTGAAGCCACTAGTAGCCATCGGAGTGAAGTTTTGGCATGTCTACCTCACATTCTTCCCTCTCCTCAAAGCCACTCAAAGTAAATCGTGACTATGTATCTGGATGTGACAGACTATGTGATGTGGTGTCATGTGTGTTGTGATTGTGTAGTATCGTGGGCTATGTGGTGGTGGCGGTATTGAGCTGGTGTGGTGCCGTGGGATATGGGAGAGGTGGTGGTGCGCATTGCAATGTTGTGTAAAGGCGGTGGTTGGGTGTGCTATTGTGCGATGGTGTGGAGGTATTGGTTGTTGATTGGTTGTTGTGAGATGGTGGGTGGCTTTGTTGTGGCAGATCTGATCGTTTGGTGGTGTTTGGCTAATCTGGTGATTTGGTGGCGCAAATTGTGGCTATAGCGGTGTAGATCGTGGTGTTGATTTTTTTCTTAGTTGTTGGATACGATGCAGGTGGTGGCGGCAACATCGACGTCGATCGAGTGGATCAATTGTGTTTGTGACTAGTAACTTACTTGAATTAGTTGTGGTGACAATGGTAGTTGTGGTGGATTGCGGTGGTTGTGGTGGTCGTGGCGGTTTGGTTGATTTTGTGACAAATAATTGGACCCGTAACCTGAAAATTGTGATTGTGGCTCCCAATTGTAACTCACAATTTGGGAGTCACAGTTGGTCGCAGAGGTGGTCATGGCAACGGTCGTGGCGGTTTGGTTGATTTGTGACTCACAATTGGATAGTGACCTGAAAATTGTGACTGTGACTCATAATTGGATACGTGACATTAAAATTGTGACATTGAATCTTAAATGTTAGTGGCGGTCACAAATTATTTGATTGTCTGTAACCATTAAAATGGTTAATCTGTGACCAATGAAATCAATAAATTGTGATCGAAAAATAATGAGTGACCTAAAAAAATGTTAATCTGTGATCGATAATTTTATAATTTCTGACTGTACAAGAAGTTGTGACTTGTAATATTTGTGATTTGTGACTAATAAATAAATCGTGACTCCTAAATTTTTCGATTTGTGACCGACGAACAAAATGTGACCTATAAATTTTTTGAATTTTGATCGTAAAATATTTGTGACCAAAAAATAATAGGTGACGAATTCAATCGTTAATTTGTGACCAAATTATATAAATCTGTTACTTCAATATATTTAACTACTAAATTAATTAATTAATTAATTAAATGATAAATAATTTTTAATAAAAATCCGATTTTTGAAATTTGAAATTTGTTTTCTTGTTTTTGAAATGTGCCATAATTAATCTCTTACTTATGAAATTTTCCCCAATAATATATTGGTATTTAAACATGGAAGCCCATAATGAGAAATAAAATAAATCCCAACAACAGCATGAGATCAACATTGATATTATTTGGTCAAAGATACTAGCTAGGGACATTGAGTTACCGTGTTTTAGACTAGAAAAAAAAATACAATGCTTAAATGCAGAATAGCAATTTTACGATACAATTCAACCCCAGGCATACATTCTATACCGTGTAGAAGGATATTACCTCACCATATTCTTCATGCGTAGATATCAATTACACTATATGCATCTACAATTTAATCTTGAGATTATATGGCAGATAGTAACACAATTGTTGAAGAAAATGAAAAAGATTTTAGTGAATTCAAAGTTAGTTTAACCGTATCACCCATAGTAAAAATCCAAATTATAGCAAGTTGGATTGCAAAGGAATAATTAATATGCTTTTCTATATTTTAGATGAAGCACCAATCACCTACAATCTCTACAATTGTTTGTTATACAAGCAGGAATGAACAATTAATTCTCTTTACAGTATCAATAAGAGATAAGAACTAGTGGATTTCTATCATTGTGCTTAAAATTTGAAGTCATTTGATAATTGATAAGGAGTTCATACGTGATTCAAATAAAACTAATTCTTTACTTATTTTATGCTTGATCGATGTGTGTATATATGATCATTCTAATCATTATGAGGTTTCAAGTTGATTATCTCTTGAGCCTTAATAGTCAAATATTTCTTTTCCCTTTCTTGGAACACACACTTCCAAACTTATTTTTTCAATCACATACCAATAGAGATTATTTTAAGGTTGAATTTCACCAATGAAAGTTACTACTTAGATAGTGATGATCGTCTTTATGTTTGAATGTCTCAACCTCCAATCTTTAACTAGAATATTAAGAACTCTAAATCTCAACTATCCAAGGAATATCCAGATTGAAAATAGTGTTTATAATTATTTTACCATTACCTTAACACACTTTTCTATGTTTTTTACATTGTATCTATACTTCCATTTTCGGGATTATTCTTTTTTATTATCGAAGGTGGTTTTTATACTACATCGCAAGAAACATTTTTCCTCTATAGTTTATCTCCTAAACATTGGTGATGAATAATGTCAAATTACTCAAAGTTAACTTTACATAAAAATATAGGTAACATTTCCTATAAGTCACAGCTAGTGTAATGTCGACCACACCTACCGTCCTCTT
>NC_036247.1:11855467-11857245 GCF_002742605.1 Olea europaea var. sylvestris | reverse complement strand
TTTTTTTTTCTCTTTTTAGTTTTATGCTATGGATTTTAAGTAAATAACACTACAAATAAAAAAAAATCAAGTATTTTTGAAATTATTCTTCCTACAATTTCTTTTCCAAATTTTTATTTCTTCTTCATCAACTTCTTTCTCTTTCATGATTTGGTTACTTTTTTTTCTACCTTCATCTAGGAAGGACAAGCAGACCGCTTATGTGGATAGTGATTGTTCCATAAGCTCTTGCCATGCAACTGACGCACTTGACCTTACAGGTTCGTACACAGCAGTCAAACAAAATGGAGCTATATTTTCGTCCTGGAGATCCATATTCACACCCGGCCTTTGGCGAACTTCGGCCCTGTAATAATTTTTTGTTGAAGATTTCTAAAAAGAAATGTAGAAACCTCCAAACAACAGAGTACAGCAGTGGAGTATCTGAACATTCAACAGATCGAATTAATTTTGAGCCAAATATTTCCAGTGATAACTTATCAGAAGCTCTACAGCAAATCAATGAACCCGAATGTGAATCCAGTGCTGCCTCTGCAGAACTTGAAGTCCGTCTACCTGGACAAGTACGACAGGAGCTTTCTGCAGATATTGTTGCTCGAGTTTCAGAGGCTTATAATTTTAATGGTCAGATGGGTCTATGTTATATTATTTGGTGGAGGTTTTCTACTACCTTTCCCATTATTCCTGCAGCCCAGTTGTATTTTGTACCCACATGTGTTTTGTTTCCTAAAGGAATGGTGGATTACCAGCATGTTCTTGCCGTGCATGCTGATGTTGCCCGAAGAAGGAAGAGAAAGTGGGCTGAAGTGGAACCACAGTTTGGTTAGTCTTCTTTCATTATTGTGAGCTATTGCACTGGACGGAAATTGTTCTTGATTTATCTAACTTCCCTTTCTTGTTTATTCTACTTGAAGAGAAGGGTGGACTCATTGATGTTGATCAAGAGGATTTGATGATATTAGTGCCACCACTTTTTTCAATAAAGGATGTACCAGAGAAAGTGGCGTAAGATGCTTTAGCTTTACTTCCTCCAGTTAAAAATATGACTTTCTTTATTGTAAAGTTTCATTCTTCCCATGACAAAAGATTAAGAGTTATACATTGGCAATCAGAGAAGCCTTATATTTATTTAAGTCAGCTTTGAAGTTTAAGTCAAGTTGAATGGAGAATATCAAAATATTTGAGTAAAGTTCCTACTATAGTTGGCAAAAAGAAACTACTGTTAGTTTTTAACTTTTCAAACTGTGAAAAGAAATATGATATCTATAACACATGGTCAATGGCTCTTCAAAGGCTGGATATTTGCTTGCAGGTTAGGAGGCCTAATTATATGCACTAAACATAATGAAACTCATGATGTTTTCTACATCGTCATAGTGCAAGAGAATAACGGAGAAGGTTGTATGATACTTTGTGTGAAAGATTTAATGATCCTGATTGTTTGGGCAGATGTACAGGTGGTGTATTAGGAATGAGAGAAATGTTAAATATGTGTAGAAGACCGTTGCATACCTTTTGCAGTTATTTTAGGATAGTGTTTTCTTCTGGGGTATTTTCATTGAAGGCCTACGGGGGTTTTGTTTGGGATGTCTAAATTTCCTGCATGATTGAAGCAATGAGTTTTGACAATCCTGTTGAACAATTAACAAAAAATTAAGCGTCGTAATGAATTTGGGATCTGCTAAGTGAATCCTTTTTTCCCCACTTTTTCAGTACAGTTCTAGAACTAGCAAGTCACTTACTAAAAGATCTAGCAATTTAGCAATGGAAACTTACTA
>NC_036247.1:11821303-11855367 GCF_002742605.1 Olea europaea var. sylvestris | reverse complement strand
TTCTACTTCGATGTTTGGGGGGTTGACTCCCTGGGAAGAAGGTGGCTCATTCATTGGTTGTGATGAGGATTCTGGGACTAAAGGTGTCTCTTTAAGCGTAGTCCCTTCATCAGCTGGTTTGGACGAAGCAGCCTCAGCGGAGGATGATGGAGCAGGAGCTGTCGATACTAAGGCCTTTAAAGGAAAGGCTGAACTTTTCTGAGAAGTCCAAATAAATCATCAGCACACGGAAAAGTTTCAAGTATGGAAAAGTATGCTTGTGAGTAAACCAATTTAATTACATTCCTCCTGATAATAAGAGGGGTATCATCATCAACATTATCCTCCAGAATGGGAGATGCTGAGGTTGGCCATTTGCGGCTTGGGGGACTCTTGGCTACAGTAGGTTTGGAAGGGAGAGAAGAAGATAGACGAGCAGACTGTTTAGCGCGACGAGGAGGAGAAGGACTCCGGATGGACAAAGGAGTGACTAAAACAGGAGGAGGAGAAGAAATGGTCAGCTGGTCCAGTGAATGAAAGGCACGATTGACATCAGTCGCAAATAATCTGTGCTTCACTGACGGTCAGAGCTGTTCAAAAAGGGGATGGATGGCATGGCTAGAATTGAAAGGGGTTAATGAAAAATAGATTGCGAGCATTTATAGCCTCTGCCTCCGCCTTATTAATAATATAGAAGCGGTCAATCAAGTTCCTTGAATAGCAAGGAGGAACAGGCCAGGTTTGGCCGAAACCAAGTTGGCGAGCAAAAAATTGGGAAGCATATATTTCTACCCCTGCCTTGGCATTGGTCCCAGTCAAAATATCATGAAATATCTCCCTCCCGGTCAAAAATTGGATCCAAATGAGTAGAGAGGTGCTCGCGCTATCTATAGTGGAGGGAGGATGAACATAGTTTGGAGTCAAAAAAGGAGAAAAATGAAAGAAGGAAAGAATTGAATCCAAAGAATAAAAGAATGAAAAAATGTCCCTTCTAGACATATTTACAGGAGCCAAGGGCTCAGTGGCTAGCCCATAGCAGCTAGCAGAAGAAAGAGAAATTGATGGAGCACCAAGCAATGGAAAATAGGATCTCAGCCACAGTTGAGTGAACCAAAGAGGTCCACTATCAGTGGGAGATGCACCATTCTTCAATTGAGTTTGAAGAGAAGACATGCCTCTATAAAGGGCAGCCAAAAAGAAAGAACATAAATTCAAAGGCCCGCCACGCACCATTTCGTGCGCTATGGGTAAATAACTCAGGGAGGGCTTTATGCTTGGCACACACAAAACATATTTACAAAACCAAACCAGAAGAAAGGCCACTCACTCAGTATGGGAAGGCTCAGGGCTCGAATGGTTATGAAGGGCTTGCAGGTTTGAGTAAGACTCGGTGTAGTTTCTACCAAACTTTGGGGCGCCTGCAGAAATCAAGATACCAAGAAAAATGGTATCGCCCAAAGGTGGCAAATTCACTAGGGCCCCAACATCCCTTAAAGTAATAGACATGGGGCCAAGAGGGAAAACAAAGGTATTATATTCAGAAGACCAAAAACTTAGAGCGATCGAGAAAAGTGTTGAATCAAAAGTAGGGGGTTGAATAGAGATTTCTAACAAATCAGAAATCCTAGCATTATCAAAAAGTGACTTAGTAGGACCATGGTCCACAAGGCGAGCATGCCACCTACGGAAAACTACATCAGATTTGGACCAAGTGCGAATACCTCTTTCGCGAAGTGGCCCCAGCGGCAGAGAGTTTAGAAATGGAGGGCTTTGAGTACAAAGAAACAGCTGGCCCACCGCCGCCTGTTCGACTGCCTCTGCATTGTTGAAAAAAGGACCTAGGTAGAACTCATTGAGTTCGACATTGGTAGGCGCGAGAAAGTTCGGAGTTATGTATGGACGACTCAGAAGTTTCTGAAAGTTATCAAAACTAAAGGAGTCGCCATATTGAGATTGTGAAGTAGCCATTAGAGATGAAACGGAGTTTTTTCAGAGTTAGTAGCAGGGAAGCAAAAAGATGATCAGTAAATCGTATGAGAGAAACACGAAAAAGTGAGGCGTGATTTAATGGTGCAGTGAAATGGCGTGTTTGGGGGTTATAAGGGTTTGCAAAACGTCGCACCTTTTCAAGTTATGGAAGAAAACAATGATAGAAATTCTTGGGAATTTCGAATGTTGTTGGAAACACAAAGTGAATATGGCAAAATTTAATAATTGGTATTAATTCTGCCATATTGGGGGTAATTGTTGACACATAAAAATTCAGCCCAAATCGAACGGCCCAAGGAATGAAGCCCAATTGGAGGATCTCCAAATCAGATAGCCTAAAGAACGAAGCCCAATCAAATCAGATAGCCCAAAGAACGAAGCCCAATCAAACAATTTAAGAATGAAGACCCAAATAGGGAGGCCCAAGATCGCGGTAACACCATCGCCCAAGTTTGCAAGTCGCCCAGAATCTGAGCGAATGGAGTGTCATATAGTCGCCCAGAGCTGTTACTCTATTCTTGCCCAAACCTTCGAGTCGCCCAAGGTCTTAGCAAACATAAAGTGTTATGGTTATCAAAAAGTGCAGTTATCAAAGCAGTTATTAAAGCAGCCCTATCACGTTCCACGATTCAAGGAATTCAATCGAAAACGGTTGAATGACGAAGAGTAATGACAGCAGTTAAAAAAGGCAGTTCCATGACAAATTGGCCATTACGAGGAAAGTGGACAGTTGTAGAACGATCAAGCAGTTTTTAGGCGGTTGATCACAAAGAGATCATCCTTGGAGTATAAAAGGAAGAAAAGATATAGAGCAAAGGGATGAATAAAAAACTCTCGAACAGAGAACATGTAATTTTAAATTTCTTAGCTTAGATTTAAACACTTCTTTTAGTAACTCGTGTACTTGCGCTCCTTGAAGGCATTCTGTTTTTAATTTCTGATTGTAAAGTCATCGCCAATAAAGAACACCCCTTTTTGAGACTTTGTTTTAAGAGATTTGTCCCTTACACAATCGTCTGACCCCCTTTTAATTGTTAGCGACGAACCCGCGCGAAACAATTAGATAAAACTCTTTTTTGTCAAATTGTTGATTCAAATAAAGTTACGATTGTTAATATTTGTGCTTAATAGCATGGATCACGTGGAAATGATACTTTAGTATCATTATTGTACTTGGCGCGATTTGTATACTTGCAAATTCAACTAACACTGATTAAGTTAGTACGTCCAATTGTACATTCAATCTCACCAGTGAACTCTAGTTTCAGCGAATTCGTGTGTACTTAAAAATGAATTAGCGAAGTACTTGAATTTTTCCAAAATTTTCGAGTATTTATTATATTTGTCATGTAAATATGACTTTTAGGTCCCAAATATCTTTTACATAACAAGAAATAAGGGAAGTTTTTTTAGATGCCATTCAGTTTGCGTTTGCATTTGATTCTATGTGAGAGGGGTGTACACGCTTAAGTACACTCCATTATGTACTACTAGATTAATTCTTTATTTACTGCACTATGAAAAATCACGAGTTCTAAAAAATTGGAAAATTGATCCCTGCACACATTCACGAGTCATCCTCGATGTATGTCAGACTAAGACTATATTCTGTAATTAATTAATTAATTAATTTTAATAGGTTAACTAATCTAAAAATCAGTAATATTCTAGATTTTAAACTTTTAAAGGTCAAACTTGATATTTCTAACTCTGCTATTACAAATCACTGCATAAAAAAACTCAGAAGACTCTTATTCTGATTGGGATAAAGGTATTGATATCAAAAATACAGTATTTGTCTATTATTTCAGATAACTTACACTTCTACAAAGTAATTGTTTTACTTTATTAGATTCGACTATATCATTATAGGATATCGATAATGTTCATACTCGAGAATATGAGATTGTACCTAACCCTCGTAAAAAAAACTCCATCATACGTTTGAAAAACTTCCATATGTGATTATTATACTTATCGTGATTTAATCTCTTTGGTTCGGTATGATTCTAATATAAGCCCCCGTTTGGCCCCTTATTTTGTGGAAATGAAAATGAGTGAAATTATGTTTTTTTGAAAAATAAGTTGTTGAAAAAAATGAAAAGTTTTCTATTTACGTGCAATATTATTTTATAGAAAATTGTGTGGTTGAAAATAAGAGGAAAAAAATAAAATATAATAGAATGAAAATTGATGGGACCAAACGCGGAATAAGAAAAAGAGGTGAGGTTTTAGAAATAATGAGAAATTACTATTATGGGGGCCAATTGTGCCCTCTATTTATCAAATGTCCAAACAACCAAAAGTGGCCCTTCTTTAATGGAGGGACCATCCATTGGCATTAAGCAAAAGATTATGTGGCTAATGATTCTATAAGATTTTAAAGGTGGAAAATAAAGAGAAAAGTAATGAATATTTTCTAATTAAGAGGATAAGGTTTTGTTCAGACCATTTAATTTCTATGCCCTTGACGGTTGCCTATGCTGTCTTATTGGCTATCAATCGCTATCCACACCACAATTTTATCTCTATACTTTATATGCAATAATTATTTTTTTCCAAATTTTCAAATAAAATTAATTCAACAGTGTATTTTGACTCAAGATTAGGTAGAGAAAATTTAATAAAATCAAAAAATAAAGATTATTAAAACCATCCAATTGGATAAAAGGCATTAGTATACAAGATTTTGCCAACCAAAAAACGCGTAGCTCACTAAGGAAAGTCACCTCTTAAATAGTTAGAAAATGAAACTTTTGCTTTTGTAAATTGTCTTTCCTTCAGGGGTCCCCAATCTTTATAAGTATGGTCCTCGTGTTCCCAATTTCTTTTACACTCCCCACAAGGTATTTCCACGAACGAAAATTATCTACTTAGACATGCCATACAAAATTTGTTTTAAAAAAAAAAATCTTTATTCCAAAGACAAATATGACATTCAAATTACTATAAATATTACTTTTTTTTGACAATTTACCATTTCAATTAGATATTGGCATTGTTCTAAGAAGTGCACCAAGGCATCACCTAGTTGCGATACATGCCAAGCCAAGTGTGTTGGCGCCTTATTTAACTGTCAACGATTGTCGTTGACCACTAGACGCACATTATTATCATTTTTTAATTTTTTTTATAATTCCTTTAATTTAAAATTTAAAGTTGACTTTTTTCACTTCGTCTGTTCTAAATTCAAAACAGCCGCTTGAACCCTTGAACAAAGGAAAACTCTTGAAAATTCCTATTTATTTACTTTTAATATTTATATTTGAGACTTATCTTTTTGTTTGAAACTTTAAAAAATATATAAAATTTCTATAAATCTGTTTTAGATGTGTTGGTAGATATTATTTTTAATTATTAAATAATTTTTTGATTGATTAAAAATTAAAATAATATTAAAATAAGAAAACACATTTTTATGTCTATGCCTCGCATAAATTCGTTTAGTCTGTAGCTTGGCTTTCACGTATTGTCATGCATCATCCCTTTTACAACGCTGTTCACATCAAATGCATGTTACGTGGCGATTTAGTGACTAAATGGATGCTTTTTTGACAAGTGTGGATGTCACAAACATAATGTTGGAAGGTTGAGGACGTGGATGTCATGAGTAGAAGGTCGGGACCCTCAAAGGAATCTATCCCCAGTTATCAAAGATAACCCTCATCTTAATCATCATTAATGCAAAATCAAAATCCTTAATAGGGTCATCATCATCTTCTGTCCATACGGCATACCCCATAGATTACAGACCTCAAGAAAATTAAAGAAAAATCCTTCCCCTTTCTCTCTCCTGTTAAAAACCCAAAAACGCCGTTACTTTAAACTATTCCCCGTTACGCACGTGACTTCAACAACTCTATTAAGTCCAAAGCACACGTGCCATTACACATGTCCCTTGAGCAATTGAGCCTGGCTCCGGGGCCCGCCGACGGCGAGACTGACGGCCGTCAACAATCCGCCGATGATTCCAACAAAGTTGCTCGGCTGCCACGGTGGACCAGACAAGAAATCCTAGTGCTTATACAAGGCAAAAGGGTAGCTGAGAACCGTGTTAGGCGGGGCCGCGCATCCGGGTTGGCATTCGGGTCGGCTCAGGTCGAACCCAAATGGGCATCTGTTTCATCCTACTGCAAAAGGCATGGGGTAAACCGGGGTCCTGTCCAGTGCCGGAAAAGGTGGAGCAATTTAGCGGGGGACTTTAAGAAGATAAAGGAGTGGGAATTGAAAATAAGGGAGGAAACTGAGTCGTTTTGGGTGATGAGGAATGACTTGAGAAGGGAGAGAAAGTTGCCGGGGTTTTTCGATAGGGAGGTTTACGACATACTTGATGGAGGCGAGGAGGAGGGAGCTAGTGGGCTGGCTTTGGCGCCATCGGTTGCCCCAACGGGTGATGAGGGTGGTAAACAAGTGGAGGCAGAGGCTTTGTTCGATAGTGGGCGGAGCGCGGCTGCAGATGATGGGTTATTCTCGGATTTTGAGCAGTCAGGTCAGGAGGAGGTTGGTGAGATTCCCGGACGGGGTAAGGAGACTCCGGTGAAAGGTATACCCGCTCCGACTCCCATTTCAGGTAATCAGATGCTACAACTATTAATTTACAGACCATCAGAAAACAAGTAAAGAATTTTATGCAGTATTTTGTGCATCTAAGCATACAGATTCATAAAAAAAGGATGATTTTTGCATGAGAATTCTTGAATTGGATGAGTTTTGTCATCTATTTCATAATTTTTGAGAAACTGAAACACTATGTGTTTTGTCATTTGCTATCTGGGGAGAGTTGTATGTGTCTGGGGGTTTGGTGATTACTGAAATATTTACTTGAACAGAAGATTGTTAAATTGTTGAAAATGAGAGACTCCTGTAGAATGTTTCCCATTGTACCATATATGAATGTGTTTTTATGCTCTTGCTCGTGCTGAAGTGATTTGTTGGAACGGTTTCCAAATTGACTCTTGCTAGTTATACTATAATATTTAAAAGATTGTATCATGGGTTCAAAACCCATTCCTCTGGCACGGAACTGAAAAGGGCTGGCGAATTTACGGGGGAGAGAAACTTTTGTCCATTACCCAAAACTATCCGATTGGTGGCTAAGTAATCGATGTGATTTTCTCTCAGTAAGACAAGGAATTTTTCGACATACATCTGTTGATTTTTGCAAAAGAACTTTGCATGAGGATGCTTTTCTTGTAATGCGACAATGGTGGTTCCCCTGCACATTCCCTTGAATGTGATGTTTTCATTTCTTTTTCTGTAGTTGCAGAGAAACAGCATCAGTCATTTCCTCAAGAATCTCCTGCTCAAGGTACTATCCTTTCCATACAGATCATACTGCAATAATAATTATTGCAATCTTCTTCTCATGACTTGCAATTCTTCTGTTAAGTTGGTCAGACTGACAGTGCACAGATTTTAAAGAAAGAATCACGCTTACAGATTGTGTTGATGCTGTTACCACATTTTTCTCTAGCTGAGCTTATTTAGATTTTATGCATCTATCAATTTTATAAAATTTGTTAACATAATGTGCACAAAAGAGAACTTAACTCAATTCTATTGCAATTGCTTGTTAAAATCTGTTTTCCCCTGCATTTCTTAAACTCATCTGAGTTGCAGTATATCTTGATGGGATTAATCTGCAAAATCATCATGAAGTTGAGGATTTTGCCTTTGTAGCATATACCAAGTGTACCCTCAGCATTATGAGAATATGTTTAAGCATTTCACCAATTATTGCCTCTTAGAGTTTGCGTTAACCAGGGACAATGACATTGATTATTACCTAGTGTGGCTAAAATTGGATGTATTTGAAGTACCACCATAATTAAATAGGTCACACAATATGGTTTTGTGAGACAAATGGGATGTCTTTTGTTTGTCTATATATTTAATGTTCACATTCGATCTTAAACCGAAAACAAATTTTTTTTTAATCAAATGTCAATGGTGAAATGGTACAAGTGGTCATTGGTTTCTGGGGAAGGTATTTGATTTTAGCCTGTGTATATATCATATTTTGGTCACTTCTTCAAATGGGGATGCTTTTCAGTAATTTACGAATGTCTCTTCAGGAAAGATTGTCCATTTGTCATGTTTAGTTGGATAATTGGCAGAAAATTATAACAGCATGGCTGAATTCTTATATTGATATGTTTTAAGGTGACCAGTATGGTGGATTCCTGCATCTTTTAATCTGCGTTTTTAAACTCGACTTTGAAAAAATGCAATTTTTGTGGGCCTAAATGATAATAATTTGTGCATCTATGGCAGTCTTTGCCCAACTCTGAGACTAATTCCTTGCTCAAGGAATTCCAAGTGTCGTAGAATCTGAGAATGTGATAAAAATTAAAAACACTAAACAATGTTGATTGGAACTTCAAAGTCATAAGCTATTACTATTTGAGCATGAGAAGACCTCTTTAGGCATTTCTTTGGTTCATGCTCGCTAGAATTTTGATTAACTTTTGGAGCATTTAGCTGATTATCAATTGATGGGGTTCCATGGGACAATGGAATTCTTATTCTTATCAATTTGGTGATTCTTTTAGATGTGAAATCGAATAGAATGTTGGCCTTATTTAAATGGTGTAAGAAATGCAAAAGAAAATACGAATTAGTATATCCTCTTTCTAGTCATTATGAATAATGATAAGCAACAGCAGCTCATGGTGTTTCATCTTCTGAATGATTAACACCTGCCCTCGTGAAAAACTAATTAATGAGCCGGAGAAGTTGGCTCAACTATAAGAAACACTTGGAGCTAGCAGCTGTGTCCAAGGGAATAAGAGTTGTTTGTGTGTATTGAAAATGCTTGTATTGCAGGCACCAGTCATGAGAAACCAACTACCTCAGAACCTGACATTCGGAACCCTGAGGACAGAAAGAAGAGGAAGCGAAATGAAACTGGTGAAGAAAGAGAGAGAGAACCAACGAATATGCAGCATAGGTTGATTGAAGCCTTGGAAAGAAATGGGAATTTGTTGAGCTCTCAACTTGAAGTTCAAAACACCCATCTTCAGCTGGATAGGGAGCAACGCATGGACAACGTCAATAGCTTAATTACAGTCCTCAACAAGCTTGCCGATGCCTTGGGAAGAATTGCCGATAAGCTGTAGAAAAAACATGTCAGTTTAGTTGTACAATTATTTTTCCGAAGGATTTGGTAGTCGTTCATAATTGCATTAAAGATTGCTCCACACACACATTTTTCCTCTTTTCTTCCTGGTCTTATTTTGATGTATAATCTTTTTGACCTTTGTTGCTTTGGTAGGTTTGTACAAAATTTTATATAAACAAACAGAATTGGAAATCTACCAATTGTTTCTTTACCCTTGATTTAATACATCAATATATTTTTGTTGGTATAGTTGGCATGACCATACAGATTAATAACTAAATATATCGGGCATTGTCGCCATTTTGTTCAAAAGTTATAGGTCATAGCATAATATAGGTTCTGTTTGTTTCCCATTTTTGAAAAAATGAGAATGAAAAATATAGTAGTTATGGGACCTACAGAAGAGATAAAAATTCAAATTTGATGGTTTGATGTGATAAATAACGATAATATTTGGGAAACAAATGGGGGAATAATATGTCCTATTAAATAAGAGTTACCCTAAATTGATATTTTTCATGAAAAATAAATGTAATCAAACACACCCTAAATTCGCTAAAAGTTGGGTAACTAACCAAGTTTTTTACTTTATATATGCATATATGTAACAAAACTAGTGCCCATTCTCTGTGGGCAAGCCTAAGGGTTTTCGGTAGGTAGATGCTACTTCACCAACCTCGTGCAACCACGACTTCCTAACAAAAAATCGGACGAAAGAAATAATTATGTGTATTACATTACATGGAACGTCATAATAAGCGTCAAAAGTCCTAATGTTCGGTCAATATAACAAGTCCACAGGCTGAGTCGAGCCCACTGACAATCCTATGTATATAATTACTAGTCGAGTTAAAATACTTTTTTAGAAAATGTACGTGTTATAATTTTTCTTGAAAAAAGTCCTTATTTGGTTTGATTAAAAATAAGATTTTAATAATTTTTTTATAAAAATTGATGAATTATATAGTTAAAAAGTTGATAAAATATTTTAAGTCATATGAAACATGGGATTGAAAAAAAAAAATAATAATAATAATAATAATAAATGAAGAGAGATTTGAAAAAGGTTAATAAATGGAAAAAGTCTCAGCTAAAAGGAGAATAAAAAAAAAAAAAATACATACGTATCTTCCACCTCTTCCCTCAAATCCCTACTGCCGTAACCTGAGATCCTCTGTAATCACAGCTCCCTTCCTATCCAATTGGTTTTCTCTTCCCTCGCTGGTCGTCCCTACAGAAGCTTCTCCACTCTCTTTGGTGAGATTCGTGCTTTGGTGGGAAGTTCAACCTCTCTACTGTCATTCATACCTGAAGAAATCGCAAACGGTATCAACTTTTACTCTCTTAAGTTTTACATTTGGTCTCATTTTTAATTTCTATATATCTGAATATAATTTTAATATTTTTCTCTTGTTGATTGTTTTCCATTTGCCCTCATATATTTTATTGGAACTATTTAGGGAATTCATTTAGAATCAAATGAAACAGAAGTAAATAATTCCTTATTCATTTTGATTTTTCAAATTCCTTTCCACACATTCTCAAAATAATAATAATAATAATAATAATAATAATAATAATAAATAAATAAATAAATAAATAACTTTTCGTTCTTGTTTGAGTAAGAATTTGTTCTGTTTACTGGTTTGTTGATTCCATTTCAATTGGAAAGGGTTTTCAGATTACTTCACTTAAGTATTTGTTCTCCTTTTCTCCTCGCATTTCAATTCTAGCACAAAAGCAGTGATACTGGTGTGTAAAAAGAAGGAATAACACCTCAAGTGATAGTTTTTTAATCCAAAATCAAGTATATATAGTCCGATTCAAGTTAATTTTATCATAACAAATTAATATATATATATATATATATATTTGAACTATTAAAAAAAAAGGGGGGCGGGGGGAAGGGAACTCTGACAATAAAAGTAACTTAAAGTGATTTTTTTTAATGCTTGGTCAAATATGCTCTAAGACCTTTTACGTAAAAGAATACTCTTTACAAAATTCGCATCCAACCAGAAGTCGAACCAGTTCAATTCTCGAGTATGTTTCATTCTCTCCTACTAACGGTGCCAAACACTCATGAGAGTCACTGAACCAGGTTAAGATTCCCTCTTAGGCAATAAATTTAATTTTATCATTTTCTGATTAATTTACACCATTTTTTTATTTTTTATTTATTTTTGTTTTTGCATTTGTGTAGGGGTTTTTTTTACCAGGTTTTCGTAAATTTTGTGCTCTAGTGTGGTGTGAGTGACATTTATAACATTTCTGCATTTAGTTTGGTTTGGATTAAAAGCAGGTTGTTTTTGTGAGTTTATCTGTTTATTTGATCTGGTTTAACCATCAAGATTGTTAATTATTTTGTTGTACCCATGACTGTTTTATGTTTTATCAGAGCTTAATAACCAATTGAGAAAAGCAAAAACTGTAAATGGAAGTTGAGGGCAATCCGATTAGAGTGCAGTGTATAATGCAAGATGGAAAAATGGTGGTGCCACCTCAATATGTGCAACCACCTGAGATCAGAGCACAACACAACTCTAAGAAGATCTCTTTGAGCAATAATTGTGATGCACCAACGCCACCTGTTATCGATCTTAGCAATGCTGACATTCTCAGTGAGCAGTTGGAGCTAGCCTGCAGAGAATGGGGAGCCTTCCACATTATCAACCATGGAGTTCCAATCAGATTGTTGGATGACATGAGGACTGCTGGCCGCTCCTTTTTTGAGGACTGCTCTATGGATCAAAAGCTCAGCTTTTCATGCGACGCCAATTCCCCTGCATCTGAGGGCTATGGCAGCCGAATGCTAGTTGCATCGAATGACACAGTTTTAGATTGGAGGGATTATTTTGATCACCATAGTTTACCCCTTTTACGGCGCAATCCATCCCGGTGGCCAAACTTTTCACCCAATTACAGGTGAATGGTTCTTTTGCTCTTATGCCCTTGCAAAACAATATTATTTTGTATTCTTTTCTTGAAATAGATTACTTCAAGATTCATATTTTTAGTTTGCATTACTTTGCAGTCCTGATGATATAATTTCTTATGTGAAATGACTAACTACAAGACTCGTTAACAGAGAAGTTGTAGCAGAGTATAGTGATCAGATGAAACTACTTGCTCAGAGGCTACTGGGTTTGATCTCCGAAAGCCTAAAGCTGCCTTCTTCATGCATTGAAGAGATCGTAGGGGAATTCTATCAGAACATCACCATCAGTTATTATCCTCCTTGCCCACAGCCTGAACTTACTCTTGGTTTGCAAGCACATTCTGACATGGGTGCAATTACATTTCTCATCCAAGATGATGTGGGGGGGCTTGAGATCTTGAAGGATGGAGAATGGATATTCGTAAATCCCCTATCTGATGCCATCTTTGTTATTTTGGCCGACCAAACTGAGGTATTGATTAACTGGTCAAAATTTTTATCTTCTGTATCTCTCTGTGTTTTCAATAATCTGTCACTAGTATACATAGTTTTATAGGAGTTCCTGAAGTTAATGCATATTAGATGTTCCTTTTTAATTAGATCGTAGAAGGAGTTCAGTGAGTGAAATCAGTCACCAAATCAAAATTAAATTTAAAAGCACTTTAAATAAGAGAATATGAATACTTATTCAATGTTTTCAAACTTGGCCCAGGCATCGATCTGGAAACTGTAAAGGGTCAAAGTAACAAGGTTTGAACGGTAGTTAAAAAATAAAAAATAAAATAAAATCTTTATTGTGAAAATTTATTATAATATATGATAGTGGTCAGGCCTTGGGTTTGCTCCCCAATGGTTACCAATTTGAGTCCCCTCAGGACCACTGGGGTGAATATGTAACTATAAACTTCAGGGTCCCGTGAGATTGTGGAGGTGCGTGTAAGTTGACCCGAATACCCACATTCATTAAAAAAATAAAAATAAAAAAAATATATATATATATGACTATTTCCACATCAACAATTCAAAGTAAATACAAATCCATATTTGTCAATTTAAAATTTGTTATTACGTAACTTGTTTATACACCTCAAAAATAATACGCATTTGTCTAAACTAAAATATGATATTTGTTGGCATAGGTGGACAATGGGTTGCTGGGAAGTTTAATGATCCCAAAACATGAGTTAATTTTGGGATGAGAGAGAGAGAGAGAGGCATATAAAAGGACTGTGGTGAGAATAGCGATACAGTAAGCAACTAAGCAGTCAATGCTAGGCGCTTGAGTTAGTAAAGATTTTATTTTATAAGGTTTTTTGTTTGATGAGACAAACCGATAAAGTCGTGGCTGGTTTTTGACGTAACCAGCTGAGTCAACAGGTTTTTAATAGACGGTTTTTACCATTCAAGGGGACCAGTTTTTGGACCGTTCACAGTTTTTTCGGTTGAATTGACCGGTTCGATTTTAATAACATTGCTCACTAATAGTAAGCTCTGTTGTATCCTATTGTGGCATCGATTTTGTACTCAACTAAGTTGTTGTGTAGGGGTGCTTGAATACTAACATAATAATTCTTTAGTTTTGGAGGTATTCCTGAAGACATGAGAAGTTTGTTTTATAGTGATGTATTCGATAGACATTGTTACCGTTCTATGTAATGTTTACATTAATAGGTATATAGTCATGCAGGGGCGAGGCGCCGAGGCCACCTCGTGCCTGGTGAAAGCGAATGCCCCTACTGGGATTTGGAAGAAATAAATTATTGGAGTTCATCCATCCTTTTTTCTCCAACTTTCATTACATGTTATTACCATAAAATTAAGAATGTGAGGACTATATTTCAATATTCTCTGCATGGCAATTATGAAGAGCAAGACGACTTGGTGGCTTGCCTCTTCTTTCCTTTTTCACCGAGGGCTTGTTTTGTTAAAATTTTATCAACTTTTCAGTTGATCGATCTTCAATTCTTATTATACTTTTCATGGAATCCACAACTTTTTAACCACGCATTTCATCGACTTTTGTCAAAATCTGTTAAAACTTTTGTCTAAAGCTTTCTCACACCACCTTAAGTTATTCTTGGATGCTAATAGGTGTAGAATTAGGCCCCTGTTTGGTTTAAAAAAAAAAAAAAAAAAAGATTTTTAGTCGATTTTCATATAAGTTGATGGAATATGTAGTTGAAAAGTTGTGAGTCCCATAAATTGTGTGATTAAAATTTATTGCTAAATAGGTTCTAGATAAGATTGTCGAAGAGTGTAATAAAATTTATCAATTATCTTAATAAATTTTGTTTGGTTTAATAGTTTTTTTAACAAATTTCATGCAAAAAATAATAGGATACAAATAGAACAAGTTAGAAAACGAGATAAGTATATTAAAGTTGGCGTTGATGAACTAATACAATAAATTGAATAAAATTAAACAAATAAAAAAAGCGGTGTGAACTTAATGACTAGATTAGGAAAGAGAAGAGTAGACCATAATTATGATAATTTATCGTATTCATCACGAATTTAGTTATTTAAATCTTTCAATAAATCCAATAAAGAACCAAGTGGAGTAGCGACAAATAATTCATGTAGCCAACTAGAAATTCATTAGGAACCGTGTTTAGTATGAATAACTGGATTTTTTTTATTATTAGTTTTTTCTTGTTTCGAAATTTTTATTTTTAGTTAGGTTACGCCCCCAATGAACTGAATTTCCTAGCTCCGCATGGATACACGAGTACAATATACATTTTTGCATATCTGGAGCTTAAAGCATTTGCATCATGAAAGCTTTAATCTGAATTTATTTCTTTCAAACAGAAGGACCAATATATATCCCTGATGATGTTTTGCTGCTTTCAGATTATAACCAATGGAAAGTATAGAAGTGCTCAACATCGGGCCATAACTAATGCCACCAATTCACGGATTTCAGTTGCTACATTTCATGACCCGGCAAAAACAAGGAAAATACGCCCATTGTTTAAACCACCTAAATATCATGAGGTGATGTACGAGGACTATGTTTCATCCTGGTACACAAAAGGCCCGGAAGGAAAACGAAACATTGATTCTCTTCTCCTTAATTGATTAGTTGCTTTCAATTCTCTTTTGGGGGATTAAGCTCGTTCGCAGGTAAGTGGAATCTTAGTAGTTTCTAAAATGCCTTAATCCAATGTTCCTTTGTCTCTGGATATGTGAGACACGATCTTTGTCTTAACAGTATACTAATTCTTATTTTCCTCTCTGTTTAGATTGGTTCAGAGAGATTTATAATTACGCTTGGACCAGTATCAGTATTCAGATATTTTTAAAGTGGTAGCAAGACCAGTTACTGTTAGATGGTTAGATCTTAACAATAGCAAGGATTGGCTTGTTTGCCAAATTTACGTACATTTTGGTATGGCCAAGCCTAGTGTTGCTGAAACAAACTGAAAAAATGAAACTATTGTAAAGAGGACTCTGTAGTTGGATTCCTCTCATTTTTATCCCATCGTTTTGTAAAATTATGCACCCCATGGATTCTCCTGAAAATGTCCTGCCCTGTCCTGTCTAGTTATTCAAGATTGCATGAAATTTTAAGGGGATTCAAACAGATTGCTATTTTACTTGCAATAATAACAGGATTGATTTGTGCCATTTTCGCCTTTCCCACTACACCATATATAAGCAGTTTATTTATTACTCATTTCCATAAATTAATGCCATAATATTTATCTGCCATCAAAACACTAGAAATAAAGTTCGAAGGAATGAACTTGTATATCGGTGGCTGATCAGTAGGAATTGATGAGGACGTTCCTTGACATGGTAGATGGCAGCGGCAAAGAGGCAACTGTTAATGACTCAACTTCGTCACTGAGAGTCTTGACCCAAAAACAAAACCATACGAGTAATCAAGCAATTGAAAAGGCCGTTTGATGAATCACAATAGTAATCGGCTACAACGGATAAATCACACAGCTAAGAAGCTAACTCTGGTATCAAATGCTCTGGAACAAGGTTGGCATTGCAATCAACCATAATAGAAAGAAAACCAGTATGCCCCTCAGGGCACATCCAAGTTGGCGGAACAATCACATTGGGGGGCTCTGCAACCAAGTGTGGGGAGTTCGATTCCTGGTTGGAGCAGCGAAGTGATGTAATAACCAGAGGAAGGGTTGGAGCAGCTTGGTGATATAATAACCATGGAAGAGGGTCCCTTTGGGGAAGGAGTAAAAGCCATGTGGGAACCAATAAGGGCACAACCTGCGATTTACCTCCACTAGTCACTGAGAGGCCGGGGGCTAGAGGTCCAGGATTTAGTCCGGCTAAGCTGGGACACCTGGGTTATCAAAAAAAAAAAAAAAAAAAAAGAAAACCAGTACCCTTTAATTCCATAAAAGAACTGACGTCAAAAGAGTGAACACAAATCATAGTTAAAGAAAGGTACATTTGTAGATGAATCTCTTTTGGGATAACGGAACTCAACCTGTAAAGCCTATAATTCAGCCTTTGCCTCCTCCTCCTTTCTGCCGTTAGATTTTTGGCGGGAGGCTTCCCTTTCTTTCCTTCGTCCATCACCATCATTCACTGAACTACCTATGCTATTACTTGCACTCAACTCTAGCTTACAATTTTCATCAGGAGGAAACGTTAATTTCATCAACGTTAGCTTCTCCGTTGTTCTTTTGTAGCATTCAAGGTTCAAACAGCAGAAGTTCGAGAATTTTCTTGATCGAAAACTCCAAAATCCCCCACATTTTCTCTATACAGAAAACTACCTTTTCTGGAGTAGATTGAGGTAAGAGCCAGCCGAAATTAAACTAGCAAGTGTCCCCAACATTTTTCCTCTGGGATATGAACTCCCATAGCTATCCACATCCAATGGACTCGAATCAGCCACAGTGGCGGCACCACCACTATCATCAATCAGATAAAGCAAACGGTTTCCGAGTTCTGAGAAATCAATCTCAAATCANTCAGCCACAGTGGCGGCACCACCACTATCATCAATCAGATAAAGCAAACGGTTTCCGAGTTCTGAGAAATCAATCTCAAATCAGAACCACTCAAACCATTTAATCCCATCAAAAAAGAAAAATTAAAAGCCAAATTATGGACTTCTTGAACCCAGAACTACACCTTAAGTCCGGGATATTATCAAAAGGGTGGTTACTAACACTGCTAAGAAAAACTGAGTCAGTCAGGTTAATACCTTAACCTGCAGAGTCTGAGTACGAACCTATTTGATGAAACACTGAATTTTCAATTACATTGTGGTTGCCCAAGTTATGAGTAACTGAATCATGATTGTTATGTGAGTTGTGGGAATCTAAAGATAGATCGCTATTATTGTCATTCACGTACAAGCAATTGCTCTCATTTTCATGCTGGGTATTGTTGAAGGAAGAGAAAATACCCCTAATAGCAGAATTCATTTTTTGTTTAATTGATTTTTCTGCTTCACGTGAACCGTTTTGAAACAAGTTTTTGCCCTTTATATTCAAGACAAATAAATAAAATAAATAAAAATAAACCTAGCAGGTATTCTGATTTTCGTGGAGACTTTACGGTTTGGGAACGATAAAAACAACCGCTCCTGGGTCTTGTCGGATTAGTCTAGTGACTTATAATATTAAATGTACTCGTCTGGGTAAAATCTGGTATTGAATAAAATAACTAATATATAAATGTTTGTGGTATCAAAATTCATCGAGACTCAAACGAGCCGTTGGATTTCAAGATTAATGTTTTCAAATGACCATTTAATGTTTGATTAATATACTTATATTGTTTTCCGTTGATCATTCGATTCCTCAACAACCAAACTCACTTTCACTTTACCGTACAACCCAATAGAGTAGAGAATAGGTGCATTACTATTTTATGAATCCACCTTACCAAAAAATGTCAGTTACATTATTACACTGCGGTCGGAGACTGAAGAAAGCAACAGAGCTTTTAAATGTTAAAGCATATGAGAAAACAATTACAGGGATGATGAAACTAACTCATCGGAAGCAGAAGCATCCCTTCAGTTTTGCTTTCAGCTTCATTCTGAGCGTCGACTTCGAATTTCTGAGAATCCAGTTCTCCTTGTGTAACTTGTTGATTACTGTCCTGTTCTCATCATTTCTTATTATCCATTCGGACAAAGTCTCCTCGAGAAGTTTGAAGTAACGTAAACGTTGAGTGGAAATTTTCACCTCTGGGAATCCGTCACTAGTGTTGTTCTTGTCGCTTATTGAATGAACATGATCTGATCCCTTAAAATTAGATGGGTTCTTGCTTGAATTCGGTGATAAGTTACTTGAGGACGACCCGAACTCAAAGATGGAATTTTTAGATTCAGAAGCAGGATTAGTACTTGGATAATGCAACAGGTTTTGTGAAGAATCCAACAATTTATTCTCTTCATGTGATGCTTGGGATTTGAACATTAGCTCATCATACTTAATGGCCAAAGCTCGGTATAATCTTTGAAGCTCTTCAACCATTTTAATGAGTTGTGGTCTCTTTCCGTAGTACATCTCGGCTCTCTTCGCAAATGTGGCTCCATCGTCGTCTTCAATTACGTCCAAAATCATCCTTATCATTTTATCCAACTCTACATTCATCATATGTGAAAACCAATTAGTCTCTTCGTTTTATTTCTTCTCAAACAACATTTTTAATTACTCTTAACATCTATCAGTACATTCAAAAAAGTCATTTAAAAAATCAGATATAAATATGGAAAACGATAAAAGAGAATAGTGAAATCAATAAAACAAATTCATACATAAAATCATACTATATGTACAATCTTGCGTGTGTTGAGTGAGAGAGAGACCTGATAGAGTGTTGTAAAACCATTGAGAGCTATCCGACCACCATGAATGGGAGGAGGATCGTCGTAGTTCGTCATTGTTTTTCTCCATTGAATTGATGAAACGCTTAATTGAATTCAAAAACGATAGAAAAAAGGATTTATAAGAAGAATGGTAGGACTCTAATTGGTATTTAAACAGTTTCTTTCCTTTTCTTCATTAAAAATAACAACGTTTTCAAAATTTTAATTTTCTTTTGTTACCGTTCCTTATTTTCAGCTACCCTAGGATTTTCTAACTTCTGTATTTGAATTCATGAGATTTTATTCTTTAGACATGGGTAATGGTATGATACTCTTAAAACTTTAAGAGGATTACGTTAGTGTTAGGGCTATAAGTAAAATTTGTCAAATTGAAAAATCGTAACTGTTTTTTAAAATTGTCCGTTATTTAGCTGTATCAAAATAGGCTTGGGTGACTCACCACGTTGGAAAAATTGAAATACTGATTTTTAATTTCCATTTGTACTGTTCGTAAATTTATTCCAACCCCACTATCCGATTTAAAATTCACTTTTCATTCTCGTACCCTACTCTAAAAAAGCACTCACAGTCACTCGGCCCACTCCCATCAACCTCACCCACTGCCGTCGCCACCTCTAAATCCATCATGTAGCCACATAGCCGCCGCCACCTTCATTCATTGCCACCGTCCAAAATCCCAACCAAATCTCAGTCTATAAACCAACTATGATTTACTGGAGAAGAAAAAATGAATTCTACCTTCTTCACTCCCACCAGCCATTACCACCAACACCACCATCTCATATTGCAGAAAAAATATGATCTGCTAGTCATGATTGATTTCTGTGGTGTTTACGACTTAACACGGTGTGTTACAATAACATTGTTTGTTACACTTGTATCATACTGTGGCAGTGAGTAATCCTTAAAAATTAAATCTTTTTGGTAATTTGTGGCTAGTGGTGATCGTATGTATTTATGTGATGGTTTGTGGTGGTGGCGACGATGGTGTAACACAATTTGTTACAATAGTTATACACAACACTTTGTGTTATATTGTTATATTTGTTACAAAAAGAGTAACAACAAATGTTTCAAAATGTGTAACACATTATTTTGAAAAATAAATTAAGATTGAAAATATTTACATTTTTTTTTTTTTTTTTTAATTGTAGATAGTGAAACTTTTCCATTGAAAAATTAGATCAGAACCAACCTAGCATTATTCAGCCGGTTCATGAACCGGTCCGTCATAATGAACAGATTGCATCAAATTTAATTTGACAAACCCAATTTATTTTAAATAAAATAGAAGGTAAACTATTACGCTGCATCCGTGACATTACCTTCAAAATGATCTTGCTATTTGCTGACAAAAACCGATGTAGCAAAAGTCTCAAAATTGAGTGGAGTAGACATACAAAGCTAATTCGAAACGTAGCTGAGTTTGATGCTTACGTGCTATTCAAGATCTTCAATCGGGTTGAGAGATGACAAAAGTTGAGAATATAATGATAAAAACAGAGGCACATAACATATTGACACTAGTTCCATCCATCGACACTTGATTGGCTAGGCTTATTTACCGGCATGGGTATGGAGACGAGCCAATAAACAGGCCCTCTAAACTGAAGATAGCAGCCACCATACAAGCAGAGAATGGTACACGCACAGACGCACACAAGTATTACATGACTGTCGTATTTAAGGCTGCAATATGCCCTGCTACGCTCCACTGATAGAAATACAACTGCAAATGACAGCAGACAAACTAAAAACATTGATCAAACAATGGAACAATAAGGTTGGGAAGAATTTTATCATACACTAATATCGACAGATTTGAAAATTAACATAGCTCAAGTGTACACGTAAGTTTTTAATCCATTATTTTCGTCCAAGTTCAACACCCTAGTGGCCAAAAGATTCGCTACCTCTCAGTTTCCTTTTCTGCTTTTCATGGATGTGAACCGCCTAAGAAAAGCAAGTTAAATTCACAAAACTTGGTAACTATCAGAATTTACCATTTCCTCCACTGCACGCCTTGTTGTCAACAACAAATTTAAACAGCAATCACATACATAAATCAAAGTTTACTTGGGAATTAAAAACAGGGCCTGTTTTGGATTGGCCCTCTTGTGCAACAAAGCAGTCTCTCAAATCTATCTAACCTAGAATATAAATTGCATCCGATTGTTGTACTTCCCACCCATCAGACTTTTACCTCTTTGACAAGCTTTCCAATTTCGTGTGAATGTTTGTCTTTCACACAGAAGCCAAGTCAACTTCTCTCAACCGAAAGTGTGATTGCTCATATACCTAATAATCATTGTTTATACGAAAACCTACTTACCTGCTTCTATGTTAAATGAAAAAAATATGCTTCCCCTTCGCTATTTTTGATCAAATGACTCGTCAACAATTAAAGGACATCAAATGGTTTATGCACGAAACATTTCTCCCTAGAGAAGTTCAATTCCTGAAAATCACATTTGGCAGACTCCATCAGACTATTAACCTGTTTCTCTAACTTTCAAATTTGCATAAAAGATTTTCTTTTACTTTGAAAGCCAAGTCAACTTCTATCAACTGTAAGTGCAACTGCACAAAAACCCGATGAATCATTGTTAAAAAATGTCACATCTAAATACATATTGAAATGATTAAGCTCGGATGCATAGACTATAATAAACCTTGGTTCACAATATCAATTTTCTTCCAGAAATTAAAACCAAAATAGGATGCCTCTCAGCCTGGGGTTTAAGCAGGATTCATTGTGGAGTTGGCATAAAGCTTCATTTGCTAGACGCAGTTCCACAATCATGAAGAAATAAATAATGTAAACATTGCATATTCTGACCAAACGAGTAAAGCATAAATCTTCCTATACACCTCAACATCAATAAATTTATTAGTCAACATTATCTCCTGAAAAGATACACAAATTTAGCAGTGTATATTTTGGGTTCAGCAAAAATTGACTGCTGCATTAATAAAGCCAAAAAGTTCCACTTTGGCATGGCTTTCGAGAAGCAAAAAGTAGCAGCTTTTGAGAAGGCTACTTTTTGACCCGTTTGGCTAACTTTATGAAAGTGTTTCTTCTAATTAGACGAGCTTTTAGAGAAAACTGATCTAATATGGCTTCCTCCAAAGCTCTTCCGAAATAGGAAACTCTTTCAAAATTAATTTCCAAACAAACTTCTTCAAAAAGTTATTCCATGAAAAGCAAAAGTCAAACGGGCTTAAAAATTAACATATTCCACAACATAGTTGCAAATAAACAAAACAGGAAAAGTGATTGCCTTGTCATTCATATTAGATACTACTAACTATATTGATACACTGAGAACCAGTAAACCGGGACCTAGGACCGAATGCTTAGTTAAGAAAAGAAAATCATCACTCAGGATATTCAACGAGGGCAGGTTCGGAGGAAAAAAATCAAAACAGAATGCCCTCTATTTAACGCAAAACCTTCCAAAAGACTGATTTTTTATCAATTCATTTGATCCTATAACTTATGCACTTAATCGAGATGTTTCAAGGATATAATAGTCCAACAAACTCATAATCTTTCTTTCTTGGCCATCTTCTTCTATACATTGACAGTTACATTTCACAAAAACTAACAAGACAACCAGTTCAAAGATACAAAACTAACTCCAAAACTAGGCCACCATAATTAAATTATACCATCATTATTCAGGTTACTAGAAATAAAAGGAAGAGGCCAACAAACCAAAAATACTAAACCAACTTATACACAACATTAAGAACTCACAAAAACCCTTTTTGGAGCTTGAGAATTGCAGAGTAAATTTTCCTCCTTGAACCAACAGCATTGATCCCCATGTCCTTGAGATCCTCCAGAGTTAAAATCGGCAAGACTTCAGTGTCCACCTCATGTATCTCAAAAACTGGAGCGTATCTTCCTAATCCCAGGCCAACCAACCACTCCCTCACCCCGTTGCTTGCTTCATTATGCTGATCCTGCGAATTGACCTCATTCTGAGTTATTCCATTGCTCTCTGAAACCCGAACCCTACTTCCCCTCCTTTGTCGATCCCAAAACTGCAAACCCATATTCTCTATAGAATTAACCGGGCTATGCTCTTTTAACAAAGGACTCTCCGAGCCCTCGGGCTCGAAATCCCTAATCTCTCCATTATTATTCTCGTTTTCTTCTTGAAAAGCGTTTGAGCTGTCGACTACTCCTCCACCGCCGCCGCCGCCTACTCCGTTATTAAGGATGGAGTCGAATTTATTCCAATTGGTGCGAGCCCGCTTGATAGGCTTCTTGTTCTTGGGCCTTCTGTGAATGAAGTCCGCTGCTGAAGCATAATTCTCGGTTTGGTCAAAAGCATCCCGGTAATTTGTGTCGGCACCACCATTGACGAGGTTGGTGAGGGGCCGAGTTTTGGAGGTCTTGGCGGCAAAGGATGGGTCCTTGTGGAAGCGCCAGGTTTTGTTGGGGCGGCGAATGTGGTGGTTGTTGGTGTCGTAAGGTGGGTCTCCCCCGATCTCTCCCAGGCGGACGCTGGGGCGGCGCTGGCGTTTGGGGGCTAGGCTAGGGCCTGGGTCGATATTGGCAGCGTTGGTAGCTAAGGTTGGGTTAGTGGTGGTAGGATGTTCGATTGGAGGTGGTTCTGGAAATGTCGCCGCCGTGGTTGGTGGGTCGGAGGAATTTAGGCCGTCCGTCGCCTGTATCTCCGTCGCCATCCGGGGAGTAACAGTGAGTGCAACTGTTTGTTGGATTGACATAAAAGGGAATGGGAGAATCGGACTTAAAGGTTGGGTTTGAACAGTGGACTTACACTTTCCAACTTTGGGCCTTAATTGCTCATATTCACTACATAAAATTGTACATTACACCAAATATTTTCCAATTTGATTTTAGGGAAAATTTCATAATTAATTGGTTAAGTGTCACGAAATTTATTAAAATTTATTTATAAATTAATTAATTATTTATTTATTTTATTAATTAAATATATTAAGGTCACGAATCTAAACAATTTAATCACAAATTAACAATTTAATTAGTTATATATTATTTTTCGATCACAAATTAAAATTTTTATGTCACAAATTATTTTATGGTCATAATTCAGAAAAGTTTACAAGTAACAATATGTTCATCGATCACAAATAAAAACTTTATAATTTATAATTTATTTATCGATCACAAATCACAAATATTATAAGTCACAATTTATTATGAATAATTATGTTCATCCCAAGTTTAAATCCCAGGACTGGTAACATGTCAGCACCTGTTTTTTTTTAACTGTCCAATCAATTGTTGATACGTGACATCTGGATCCAAACCCTCTTTTTCATCCCTGTGTGTGTAGCTTTGTTGATTTACTATAGAGTCATAAATGATCGGCCACTTAACAATTTTTTAGATTACACATTATTTCTTGATCACAATTTATCCTTTTCATTAATCACATATTGTTTATTATTTATATACTAACCAATTTAATGGTTATATGATCAATCAAATCTTTTGTAACCACCTCCAACACTTGTGACCACCATTACCATTGTCACCAATAGCATCACCACCAAAATCGTTGCCGCCAGGACCACCCCAAACCCAGCCACTGTTAGACCACAGCCAGATGCACTACCAAATCTATCCCCACCAACACTAGATCCACTATCAGCAGTGTCCAATCCACCACCACTACCAATTAAACCACCACCTCTCCAGCATCACCACAACATTTGAGAAAACCACCACAACACTGTGCCACCACACTACCACCGTAGATCACAACTAGGGGTGTCAACAAGTTGAGCCAAAAATTGAGGCTCGAGCTTCTTTTGGTCCTAGCTGAGCAAAAGCTCGACTCGAGCTGAAAGCTCAAGCTTTATTGAGCCTTTTTTTTAATCTTTATTTCCTTCGTGAGTTGCCTTTACAAATTTATTATTATTATTTTTTTATTTCGAGCCGACCCAGAGCCACACGGGCTGGCTCGGGCTCACCGCGCCACCCCAACATGAGGCTCGACTAGAGTCTAGGCTTGGTGAAATCGAGCCCTGAGCGAGGCTGGCTCGAGTTTTTTACGGGCCAAGCCATGGGTGACCCGAGCCCACAAGCTATTTTGCCATCCCTAGAAGAATCCACACCCACATCGCACCACCACCATATACCACCATCTCTTCTATCTACATCTATACCACACCACGACCACCACCCCCACCAAAAAATTCATAGAACCACCGCACACTAACACTGCTTGCACTACCACCACCTCAAAAACACGTCGCAAAAATCACTGCAAAAGCACCACAAACTGCTCAGTTTGGCCAACTTGGGAAGGTAAGAGTGGCAACCTAAAACCTCCCCATCCATTGCAACACCACAGAAGCAGCAAGTGGCGCTATGATCCTGTCGGAGAAAAGTTTAGATTGTCTCGCAATATTATAAGACATTAAACGCCAACGATTTGTGACCAGGTAAAACTACTAGATCGCCATTGCTCGTATATAAAGACGGATTGAGGAGAGGACAGTACTAGGCTGTAGTCCAATGCTGCCCAAACCCATGTCCAATAAAAGGCCGAAAACAATGTTCAAATATTTTAATTTTAGTATACTAGCCCACTAACCATTAAGCAGCCCACCACGATTTGTAAAATTTGTTTCTTATTTTATACTTGGCTCAAAGATTTGTTTTAGGATCCAAAAGCCCATTACCCAATTGCACAACAAATATCCTCTTCATTCCTCCCACAATTCCCGTCACTTAGTTGAAATTTTGAAAAACAAAAATTCTCAAATCTTTGAATAAACCTAATCCCTAATTTTTCTATTATTTTCCCTAGCTACCATCTCATCAGAGAGCCACCAACGCCTACCGTCAACCACAAGCAAGGAAGCACCTCTGAAATTTGAAGAGCTTCAGATCGGCTAGTAACTCCTTACTCCTTCGATTAAACCTCATTTTCAGCTAGTAACTCGTTTTCCTTCAATTATTGGTTAATAGTTGTGTCCTTTTTCAATACTTAAATCAAAATTACTTTTTTTTTTTTTTCATTCATTGTGTTCTTAAACCTTGAGGGTTTAATATGGATTTATAAATTATAAACTTATAACATATCTGATGTTCTAATTTTTTGCTATGTGTAATGTGTTTGATGATTTCTGATTTATGCTATGTTTATGGTTATATTAGTTATATTTTATGATTTTTGTTTGTTGCATACTTTTAGTTTTTAATGAATTTTTTGTTCAAAATTGTTTATAGGCATTTGATTGGTTTGTTTTTAAAACATCACAAAAAGCTTAATAATTCATCTAATTACTTGTTCACTTTGTCGGCGTCAAACTATGTAAGCACAAGTAGGTATTTCGTACTCGTAACATTAAGTTCTGGCTCCATCCCTGCTCCCAGAGGTGAGGCATCGCACTGCGCAGAGCTTCTCATCCGAGCATAGAGGTGCTGCGTTGTAGCTACGCGAAGCAGTGGCTACTCCTTTGATGCCGTGCCTCAACGTGGAATGTGCCATCTCGCACGGAGGTTGTGTTGCTAGAGAAGTGAGAAGGAAAACTATTAAGAAATAAGAAAGTGGCAAATGATTTAAGGTTTGGATTGGGGTGAGGGTTTGTGGGATAGGATGGGATGGGATGGATAGATTAATTTAATTTATTAGTATTAAAATTTTAAATTTATATCCTAACAAACTTTAGATTTGATTTTTGAAAATGAATGGTTGGATATAATTTCCACCTGATTTTATTCTTTTGCATTTTGTGACCTCTCTGCATACTTCCATTTTTAATTTTCATTTCTTGCATTCCCGACCCAACCTATTGTTTTCTAGGTTCCAACGCATAGAGAAAAGCAACTTTGGAAGCTAAGGAGTTGTGCTACAACCATTCGATTAAAATATACTCAAAATATAAGATTTTGAGAAAATAACACCTTTTTTTTTTTTTTTTTTTTTTTTTTTTTTTTTTCGATCGAACTCCCAAATTTTAGCAAATTCCGTTGGACGTCTCCAAATCGTAGCCATTTTTTCAACAAAAAAAAATCAATAACATATCCAATTATAAAACTCTCCATATTATCATTATGATTAAATGTCCAGGATTATGGTTCTCAATTGTTCGACCTGAATAACAAGTTGTTTGCCTTTTATTTGTTGTAGATCAACTCTTACATCCCTCAAACTTGCATTTCATTTCTATATTTTATTTTTAAAAGAGAGAAATATTTGTGGATTACACGTTTGTTTCGACGAGAAAAATAATTATTGTCCAACCTAGGCCAAGTGTGCATAAAAGTAGAAAAAATTGCTCGTTGTTGTACTTTGCAAAGTTAGACCAAATTCACAAAATCATTTAGCCTTTTAAAAGAGTGCCGATGCAAGTAGACAGCTATTGAATTTCATATATTTTTCGTGAAAGCAGTGCGACAACAAACTATTTAGTTAATCATGATTACACCAAGAGGACTTCTGCATTGTGGAACTTTTAGAGATTGTGGATACACTTGCAAGAATTATCAACTCGATAAATTACAACTACCATATGTTCGTTTTGAAATTTAAAAAAAGAATAAAGAAAAAAAAGTACACCTAGATCTCAAAAATGGCAACACAGCTTCAAAGCCAACCCACCCCATGCACAATTTAAGATCAAATCCAAACACAGGATATCCTACGACCATATGTTGAACTGTACTTCTCAGGATGGAAAGCCAGAAGCATGCTGCCCAGCCCGAAACAGCCTTTTTTAACCAAATTGCAATTTATAATCTTAAAAATGAAAAAGAAGATTAATGGACATCATTTAGACAACGAGTTGTAAAGTTACCTCTAGTGTAACTGACCAAGATGTCATCCAGATGTAGGGGATGGTGATCGGTTATTAGGTAAGGAAGTTGGTGTTAAAGGTGGTGTAGAAATCTCATCAGCCATCTCTAGAGTTTGAGAAGCTTCTGAAGGAACACGCAGTGCCACTTCCATTTGACCTTCAGAAGGAATAGAATAACTACGAGAAATTGTTTCGGGCATTGGAGGTGTAGACTTTGCTGTGGACATCATCGATATGTTTGAAACAGATAGCTCATTACCTTTAGATACCAAGGGACCTGAATGAGCAACGAGATTGGATGGCCTCTTAGATGTTAAATGAGCCGGAGGCAGAGGAAGCTCGTGAAGTTCACTTATTTTAGGTGATGACACAAAAGAAGGCGAAACACATGAAGACAATTTGGGAGTTGACGTGGGCCGAGGTAACGGAGTGCGCAAGAGGGACCCTGAAAATGGAGGATAACCTGATGACATAATCGGACCACTTGACCAGAAATTTGGGTAGTTTGGCCATGGCTGGCCTGTTAATGGACCAGAAAAGGCTTGTCTTTTGACTTTCTTAGTATTAGATGCAACACTTGGATCAAACTGTTTTGATGAGCGGCCATCAGAGAATGAAGGGGGCAATTGACTGCCTCTTGAATTGATGTTGCTTTCTTTGAGCACTGATTCTGAATCTAAGATCATAGGCCCGGACAATTTTTCATTTGCCACAAGCTTTTCATATTTGTTATGCACCAAAGGGGACGAATGCCACAAGTTCACTCTCGCTTGTCTTGGTTGAGGAGCTTCAGCATCTGATTTTCGAGTACCTGGGTCCTTTATCTCCACTGGCGTGGGTAGCACATATGATGCGAACTTGTGTGATGGTGAAGGCCGCAACTGCGACAGCCTCCCAGCTGGATCGAATTTCTTTTCAGGAAGGAGAGGTGCTGATTTGCTAATTGTCTTAAACTCTCTGCGGAAGGAAAAAGAATTTTGACCGGGATTTCTTTCTAAATTTTCCTGTAAACACATTCAGTAGAAGGAATCAACTTCAGTGGCTTAATATAGGCTGAAACAAATATCGTATAAAAAAAATAAAAAAATGAAAGCAATAAACCTTTAAAACAAAATACAACAATCTAATTATAACAAATCGCTGGATAGCTAACATGCATGCCAACCAATTCCATTCGTACACAAACACATTCATTCCAGGTCAAGCTCAAGATGTGAACTGTACAAACTTTTCTTTTCAGTCACGGCTTCATATTGGGACAACCCAATTAAAACCTAAATAACTTTTCCCCATGGTCCCAATTACATCTATTTAGAGCCCCATATGTTTTTTTCTGAAACCTTCAAGTTAGTTTATGTCAGCATATCAGTTGGGCATTTTCTTTCAAGATATTCTGGATCACCCAATATATTATGAAGTAGTTTAGAAATAAAGATAATGCGCTGTAAATGAATTTCATTAAGAACGGCATTTGATCAACAGTCTAGGGAAAGAACAACTTCGTAAAGAATTCTCCATTACACATGCCAGACAGCAAGGGACATCAACCTCATACCAATTTGTTCATTCTGGTGTTCTAGGTCTATGCACTTCACCTGACCATTGAGCAAAGTTGCATGATCCAACAGATAAAGAATAACACATATATTTGTGTGTGTTCAAAACGCCTAATGTTAACACATCAAAACTAAGGTGTTATGGTTCATTGTTCAAAGCTACAATAAAGTCATATATTGTGGCTGCCAGTGCATGGAAGCATCAATATTCAATGATTTCCACTCTGCTCTATCAAGAACCATTTCCTTAATTAAACCACCAAGACTTGAATCTTTTTAAAGACTGCTCATTCACGCGAGTTAATGTCAACCTCTCTATCTATCTTAAGCAATTCTTCTTGTTTTCTATTTTATAGCATATTGGATGGAGCAGTCTACGTCTGTGATCTTCTATAGTTTGCTTCTCTGACATCTGAATGATTTTACGCATCTTTTTTCAGAATCTGCCAACAAAACTTTATTGCTCATCCAGCCCCAAAGATAATCATGATGCCGGAAACTTAAAGCCCAAGTTATGTAAATGGGAAAGAATGGAGAGAAAGATAATAGACGAGTGAGAATAATGGTATGATTGAGTAATCAGAATAATTGTTTATATTATAAAAATATACTAGTCTTTTTAATACTTCAAAATTTTCTGACAAAATGAGAACTCGTCAAAATATCGAATTGAAATTTTTCTTAACTTGAAACTAATGGTTATTGTAAGAAAATAATTAGAAACTATTTTCTACTTCTATGCTTAAAATGAATGTATTTTAGGTAAGTTGGTAATGAAAAATCTTCATCAATAAGTTTCCAGAATCAGAAACTCCTATATACACTACATATATATAATTCAAAAACATGAGAGTTACCCTGTATCAGTATCAAGACAAATTCAAGTCCTACCTCCATTGAGCATGCTAATGTAGAGACTTCTACAACTGGATCATTTTGTCCATAGTCAAAGCTCAATTCTCCATCATCAGTAGTTGCAGTACCATCATCAGTATCGTTGTCATCATCATTACTTTCATCATGATCATAATCAATATTAGACCCGTTTTCATCTTCTAGTCCACTAAATTGGTACTCAATGTGGTGTCGTTCAGAAACCAATTTGACATGTGGCTCAATTGCCTCCAGAGAACTGAGAGCCTTCTTGAAGAAGGATAACTGTTATAAGGGACAAAGCAACCCAGGTCAACAGTAATGCGACAAAAATCAAAGATGCAGGCATATAATGTTTTGTTAGGAAAGGAGTGAAACCTGTGCAGCATGATGCCTAGCTGCCTGCGTTAGAAGACTATGGGATTGTCCTTGCTTTAGAGATTTCATACGGAATACAAATATGTTTGCTTCCTCATCATAATCATCACGAGCTACTCGCAATTCGCGTGAAGAAAAGCATTCTCCTTCACTATTTCTCGACCTCCCTTTTACTTTGTATTTCTTCATCATCTCTTCATACATGTCTCTAAAAATTGTAAATTAAGAATCAAAAACAATTAGTCAAGAGGTATGGCATAAGTAAAATACTAAGGATGAATTAATTTGTACCGTTTCCCATCACATCGCCTCTTCATCTCCTACATAAAGGGAAAAAAATGATGAGAAGCCTAAATTATCCTAGATAATGAACAGCCAAAGATATGAAATGCACATAAAGAAGCAAAAGTGAGTGTTAAACATCTGGTGAAGTTAATGTATTATAGGTATTCTGTCCAGAATACAAACTCTACTATGAGAAACAAACAAGACCAAGATGAATGGATTATGAATGAAAAGTATGTAATAATAGCAAAGTCAGAGGACAATTCGAAAAAAATGAGGCAAAAATTTGAAGGATCAAGTACCCTTAGTGATACCAGGAAGAGTATCAGGGATGACATTGAAGGACATTAATCAGACCCCATCCACTCCTTAAAAGAGTAAAACAGAAAAACGTTGTTCACTCTTAGAATGCTTGTATCCAGCAAAAAAATGATGGAACTATAGATGTAATGGTTAATAAAGATAAACTCCCATGAATCCACTTCACAAACTCCCAATCTTTAGGGGCACCGGATATAACGTTGATTTGAACAAATTGGTTAATGATTTAGATCTTACTGTTGTGGTCCAGAATAGTGGTGGTGTTCAGTGGTGGTTGTGGCCCTTGTGGGGCTGAGGGGAACTCAGAACTCTAGCTACCAGGGTTGAGTTGGATTGGGGACTGTTTAGAGAAGTAACTAATTTTCTTTTTCTTTATCATCTTTTCTTTTGTTGTTTTTGGGTCTAGTTTTTCTCTTGTTCAAGTGCAAGGGCAAATTTGTCATTCTATGTCTGCCTAACAGATATTTCGGACGGAAACCATCATTGAGGACCCTGGGTGCCAATGTATAGCTGCAATTTACCCTAATGTCAAATTAATAAAATCAAACAACTCTTGCGAATGTACCTCAACTATCTGTAGTTCATTAAGAAGGGACTCCGATGGGATTGTGATTGTCTGTAATACGTGAGAGCGCTGAAACACAAAATACAGAGGTTTATCTAACAGGAAAATACAAAAGGAAGAAGTAGACAGCCATTCATATATAACATTAAATACTCACATAACCATCAACAAGTTTCTGAAGTTCAAATTGTACTTTTCCCAGCATCAACAAAACTTTTCCTGCGCAGCAACAGAAATTAGTATGATTTGAAGGGGAAAAAATTGTAACTGTATTATAAGTTTTTCCAAATAGACAATATGACCAAAAGAAAACCCAACAAAAGAGAGAGATTCAGATTTCAAGAGCTATTAAATGATTTGAAAATTTATCTTGACGGTAACAGAATCAAAGAACAAAACTTGCTTGCTGATTACAATTACATTTTTCATAAAATCCATGTATACTGTCTAGCCTCTTTAGTGAACAGCTGTTCTAAGAAAATGAAAGAATTGACTAATGTTTTACAAAATATTAAAGTCTCAACATGAAGTTGTTCGATAGACGTAATGACTAACTGCATTCCTAAAAATATTCCGCAGGGGCCTTTATCATTATTTACAGAAAGTAGGAAAAAGAAGGTAAAGGGGAGAATCAGTAATAATTTGCAACCTGGGTAACTCTACATGGCTCAGTTTGAAAGATTGGTTAATGTGAATGTGATGAAAATTTTCATTCTAAAACTGTTCAGACAGAGGCAGCGCTGGTGTGGTTACAATCCTTGAATGCTCCATACAGGTTACAACCACAACATATCATTTTTCATTTACTCAAAAAACTTACCTTACGGTGGTATATATGTACGAGGAAATTTCTGCTTACCACTTTCTTCATCGTCACTGAGAGCCGTTTTCTCAAGAAGACAATCACCCATCTCTTCCAACGATTCTGAAAATTCTGAAAATAGCTGGGCTTCGTCATTGATTTATTTCATTAGATTCACGAGATATAAAACTCAGCAAATGTAAAAGGAAAATAATTCCAACAAATGTGAACAAATTCCACACAACAAACTCTAAGGTTAAGTATTGACAAAAATCAGGCAGCTATCTTTATCAATTGGATTACGAAATGGTTCCAGAAGCTCGGGAAAATACCATATATGCTATTCACTGTTGCTGCTGAAGCTGAAAGTAACCTATCGTAGCAGTCTCTCATGTCATGCATGTCCTGACAGAAATAATGGCAAAAAGAAAAAAAAAAAGATAAAAATAATACGATCAGCATCTCTGAAGACATAAGCTTAAAAACACGAGCCAAAATGATGCAAGGTCATGATTCAATTACTTGAATAGAGTTCCTGACATGTATCAAGATACTGAGACTAAAATGAAGAAATGCTGCTTTTCTATAGTATAACTATCACAAAACCACAATGCGTCTATGGCCAAAATAGTCAACTGCATCCTTCAAGGCAAATAAATTCTGCAACTATAATTTTCAATGCCATAAGCTGTGTTGCATGTGAATTCATCCAATTGCAGCCACATCATCTGATAACTTCAAAAGGACCGTGGAGGGAAGTTTACGCCACATGTGATTGTTTATATGACAAAAGGAACAGAAGTAGTCTCGCTAAACAATTTTATTTGTGAATCTCTTCATGGTTTGCTGATGCAGGTTCACATATTATACTCTCAAAGTTCTCAGAATGAGGAAATCATCGAGTGTCATTTCTTGTTTCCTAGCGATAATATTATGTTCTATGTAAACGGCCTGAGGCATTAGACATCTCTTGTAGATTTGAACTTCATTTATGAACAATCAATAAATCCATCTCGGTTTCTTCTCTCTACTTTTTCCTCAGTTTTCTGGTGGTTTTCACCTTGACAAGCTAGGACAGAACTATATCTCACTCTTGTTTGAATACAACACGGAATGTACACTACGAATCTGTTCAGAGGGGCTCGTTATTTCTCAATGAAGCCTCCAGTTGAGTAAAAAAAATTAATAAACTTCTATGCAGAGTTCCATCATAACGTCAACTGTTTTGAGACGAGGCGTTCGAACAAATAAAGAAAAGTGAAACAAAATCTAGATAATAGCAACATATAGCACAATTTTTTTGTCCTAAGAACACAACTTAGCATCAGATTTTAGGAGATAATTAAATTAACATTTCTGGTTTTTGTTTACCAAATTCACCTTGGTACTTTAGTCATGGTGGGTAAAATTCAAATTCATCGAAGAAAAATCATAATGCTTCACAGTGAAATAATTTTTGCGTTAAATCATTGGACAATAAAATTTGAGGAGCTGCATATAGTAGTTGACCGGTCAAACTTCCATAACCGTCGTGTTTATTCATAATTTGTCAGAAGAAATCTAAAAATCACTAAATCGAGGAAAAATTTGAATCGATCCAACCCAACCCACCCCCCCCCCCCCT
>NC_036247.1:11804277-11820702 GCF_002742605.1 Olea europaea var. sylvestris | reverse complement strand
TAAAAAAAAAAAAAAAGTCATATAATATATGCTTTATGGGTCTTCAACATTTTATAAGTGTGGCTGCTTATAATCTTTCACTTATGACATTCATATTCTCGACATTTTAATGTGCAAGAGCATAAAAATAGTCAAAATTATTTTTTAAACTAAAAATAAAAGGTCATTTTTTAACTTATATTAAATAATTGTTCTTTTAGTACAAAATGCCCTTTTAGTCCCGTTTGGCCTCAGTCTCTTTCATTTTTTTCTCATTTATTTTCAACCATATAATCTTTTATAAAATAATATTACACACATTCATTTTCAACCACATATTTTTTAAAAAATATACATTAAAATTTGAAAAAACACATTTTTTCAAAAAATATATATTAAAATTTGAAAAAAAAAATAGGGGCCAAACAGGAGCTTAATTACACATCATGTGCTTGTTTGTATGATCATTTAAAATTTAAAATTGATATTTTTCGTCGTTGTAAATATTTGGTACACAGTGTTAAAAGTTGATAATATAAGTGCATAAAATGAAACTTTATAACATAACTGCCACTTTTATAAGAGACTAGAGACCTTAGGAGTTATTAATTCTAATTACAATTGATTTATTTATTGAACGATTTTATTTGTAAGGGAATTATTTTGTTTAAATAAATTTATTTTTATAAGATTCTCAATCAATAATTTTGTCTTTTCTATTTCTATGTATCAAAAAGTCATAATGACGATTACTTAACGACGGTGTCTTATGTTTGTTCCCATTGACTTCAACGGTCAAGGCTCTCATATGATATTGTCGGAATAATTACAGTTTAGATGTGTTCATCCATTTGTTGGGTCAAAATCAAAACCGAGTGAACTTGGTCCACTTGGTAAACGGGTTAAAAATACTTATATTGTTCCCCTTTTTTTTTTTTTTTCCTTTTTTCTAAGAATGTCCATGTTTTCATGCATTTTTCGAATTATTGTTCATCACACTTGAGCCCATGTTCGAGCCCCGTTATTTGGCAGAAAATATATTTTAAAATAGTAGATTGGTGGAGAATGTATGAATAAAAAATAAGAAAAATTTTAGATTTGTATATAATATTATTGTATTGAAAAATGTATGATTGAAAAGAAGATAAATAAAGTATAATTTGAAAATAATGGAAATCAAACAAGGGTTGAAATTTTATATATCAAACTTGAACATTGGTCCGCTAATTCATTAGATGTCTACAAAACTCGATATTTTCCATCCATCAAACTAGTCCTTGTTTGAGCTCCATTATAAAAAGAAATTTTAGAAAAATGCTTTATGAAATAGTATAATGTATGGTTAAAAAAGAAGGATTTTTTTTTATTTACATGTAATATTATTTTATTAAAAACATGAAGTTGAAAATAAGAGAGAAAAAAATGTATTAAAATTTTAACGAGTGTCATACAAGAGCTAAAGACTATTTACAACATCCACCCATTCCAAAATTTCCTTCGTTTCTTTAGAAATTCTTTGTTTTTATATTCAAAATTCTGTCATGATATCAAACCACCAATTCTAGACTCAACATATTTAAGCCATAAGCCCACCGTGGGATGATCGAGTTAATGGAGTAGGTGAGCGCGGAGGCCTTTGCTCACGAGTTCAATTCCCCTTACCAACACTTTTTCGGTTGAACCTGTTGCACCAAGCTTGTCTAGTGCGGTTTACCTGACTGGCGTGGTTTGTAGGCTATTACGTCAGTCCGAGAGTTTATCTAGTGCGTACCCAAAGACTAACGACTGCGGATTCCTCCGTCATATAAATAAAATAAAAATCCATATTTAAGCCATATCTTTCCTTAATTCATTGTCCCAAATACTCAAAAATGCATAAAAACATGGAAATTCAAATTTACAAAAAAACCATGATAGTACAAATTTTTTCTCTTAAATTTATATCCTAAATTCTATCTTCTTTAGCTCATTTGAGACTCATCAAATCCTTCCAAAAAATTTATATCAAAATATTACTTTTACAATACTTATAAAATATTTTAAAATAACGTACAATGCATATTCAACTCTGATATATAGCAATATTGCAAATTAGATTCAAGTAATATCGACCAATTCATTTTTCCATTTGCCCAAGAAATTTCCACAACTAGTTACCGTTCGATAGGGTATGTTTCAGGATTTAGTTTCACAAAAAAGACAATATTTTGGTGTTTTTGGGGTATTATGATGTAAATTGGGATCAAACTATAAGGGTGTTATAGTCCTTTAAGGCCAAACAAGGGGTATTGTAATCCACTGTTAGGGGTATAAAATTTTGGTCCTAGATGCAAATATTTCAAATTTTGGTCAATTTTAATAATGGGGTGTCAAAATTCTATATTCCTTTTATACATAATTAGCATGTAATTGCAGGTGAATTTGTAAGAATGTTGTGACAATATTTCAAGAAAATTTTGAAAGCAATCAATAGTTATCTATTGATTTTTCAGAGGACGTTTATTCAGATACAAAAAACTTAAAATGTATAAGAAATACAAATATTTAAGATAACATCATTTAACATTCTCATAAATTCGCATAAAAAAGAAATCCCATTTTGTGTCACATCAAAATCAATTCTTCCAATTTTTATTTTTTATATTTTTTAATCCGATTGTAAGTGTAAACTATGAATCTACAAAATACACTTTTGAAATTATATCCCGTTGCAAAATTTTTATTCACATGTGATGATAGTTTATCGGTATTAATGTCGCACAATCCCAATCCGCAGCCTCATTATCTTTATATTAAAAGAATATTATACTGCAAAACCATTCTAATCGCGTTTGTTTAACAAACAATTAAATTATGATGTACATTTTATTTTAAACAGCTATGCACATTGCATGATTGTAATACACATTTGTGTTTGCTTAGTTTATAAAAAAAATTTGATTGTTTTTTCAATACACACACATATATGGACTGCATTATATCATGAAAAAATAACATTAAAAAATCATCGATCATTATCGATATACCTTATTAACAATTAAACATTGCTACTCTACATAACGTGTTATTGCTGACAACCAGTTACGATTGATTTGCAATGTCTATTATTATTCCTCATAATTGACAACTCTAGTAAAAAACTGAAAAAAATCAAAAAGGTTCCCTTTTCATATTTTCACGGCTATTCCTGTCAAGAATATATTTGGCTCAATTCGGTCAAAATTTGATTAATGATTTTGAGCCAAACTTTGACTCATCCAAATTTATAATAATAATAATAATATATTAAATATCACATCAAGTGATAATCATTTTTTAAACGATTATATCCTCACTATAATTCAAATATTTCAATAATGCCCTTCTTTTCGTTTTTAATGTATATTTAATTTATTAATCATTTGAATCATTTGAACAATATCATCATTAATTATTTTGTTAACTATTTATTTATAATGAATGTGACACATTTATTATCTTACTTTTTGTTTTTAATATGCATTTAATCTACAATATAGTAAATATCATATCAAATGAGAATAAATTTTTGGACGATTTTAACCTTATTGTAATTCAATTATTTCAATATTACCTTCTTTATTATTTTTCAGTATGTACTTAATTATTCCAATAATTCCCTAATTTTCATTTTTCAATATGTATTTAATTTATTAATTATTTGAACAATATTATCATCATTTTTTTGTCAATTATTTAGTTATGATGATATATATTAGACATATTTATTGCCTTACTTTTCGTTTTTCAATATGTCTTTAATTTATTTAATCATATTTAACAAATTTACTACATTTTCAAATATTATTTTTATAACACCTATAAAGTATTTCAAAATAACGTGCAACACACATTTAATTATGACTAGTTGATGCAAATACCTGATTCTTCCCATGAACGTTAAGAATTGGTTCGCTTTAAAACTTTCTTTATTTTTCTTTTGAAAAGTGGAGGCATCTTTACAAATTAGACTATATGATGAAGCAACTAGGAAAACGAATAATACAGATTAAGTTGAAATATCTAGAAAGCAATAAAATTCTACAATAACCATCTTTATGTTGCAAAGTATTCAATATTTATTTATTTCTAAAATATATGGGGCATCCTTTTGAGAAAACATTTTGAAAAGAACCTAAAGTAGTAAAAAAATTAATAATAATAATAATACACGTTCAAAAATTTCTGAAAAGAAGTCTTCCGCATTAGTCGAGTCATAATCCAATTGCATTCCTAGTTTCAAGTTTCAAAATAGAAAATACGAAGATAAATATAATAAAATTTAGCAAGATATGTTTTGCCCATGCCATCTTGAATAGAGTAACTTGTTAGTACATGTTTGACAAGGCTTTTGAAAAAGCCAAAAAATGCTTCTAAAATTAAGAAAATACTTTTGATTCTATTTGGATAAATTTTTTGAAAGTATTCTATCTTGCTAGAAGTTTCAAAGAAAACTTCTACAAGAAGTGAGCACTTAGTACTCGTTTGTTACGAATTAAAAGTTAATTAAAATCAATTTTTTGACCGTTATTTCACTATTTCAGCTGTCATTTTTGAATTCTTCACTCACAGATAGAACCCACTTTATCTTTAATGGTCAAAAATCAATTATCAAAATCTCCACCAAACCAGCTCTAGTAAATTTTCTACATGATGTAAAATAGTTAACCTTTCAAGACAAAATCTCATGTCTATAGAACCCACTAAGCTCAAACAAACAATTCAATATATTTAAAGATCAAACAAGTTACCATCTTGGAGGCATATTAGGGGTATAATCTCACATCTTTCAAATATAAATGACATTAGCAAGCAAGTCTGTCAGGGATCCCCGCCAACGAAACCCAAGAAAATTTAGCAAACGCGAAAAATAAGAAATGCAGAAAATAAATTTCTATACGGCTACTTTTACAAGCACAAGGACAAGACTTCGAAACCGATTCGTACATCCATAAAGAACCAACTTTTTAACAAAATTTCTATAGAAAACACACTCTTTAAGTCTTAAGTAGCAAGTACAGTACATAAAAATTAGTAATACCGAAAAAGTTAAAGCCGGGGCACATGCTCCCTTAGCTGCACGAACAATATCTTCCACCTATCAATCCATTATAACAATTAGAAAGGTAAGGCAATGATCAGTAGCTGGTCCAAGAGGATGATTAACCACACAGGGACTGAGACGCAGCCTAGATTCCCACGGGAGGCAACAATGAGAAATTTTCCGCAATGGGCGAAAGTCTGACGGAGCAATGCCGTGTGGAGGTACAAGGTCCACAGATCTTGAACTTCTTTTCCTCGAGAAGAATCACTGACGATATCTAATGAATAAGTATCAACTAACTCTGTGTTAGCAATTGCGGTAAGACAGAGAATGCAAGCGTTATCCAAAATGATTGGGTGTAAAGCGTTTGTAGGTGACTTTTTAAATTCACCGTCAAGTCCCAGGGCTCAACCCTGGATAGGAGCAATAGTTTCCGGTTATCCATCATGATTTTACAAGACAATTGGAAATCTCAAAAGCCCATGAAATCAATATAATCTAGATGTAGAGTAAGGGTGTTGAACCGGAACCTGCGGGAGAGTCTTTCTCTCAAGATTAGCCGCGTGAGGCAGGGGCACTTCTGCTCCAGCGATTAAAGAAACACAATGCATATTTCGCAATGATTCATTAAAATATCATGTCCAAAACCTCGTTAGTATATGCATGCGCATTCATATGTATGCAAATCTACATAAACCATGTGATACTCAAGTACACAGAAGCCAAACCATATTTCAGCGCCAACTTGAGGAAATCCTTCTTCAACAGTTACTAGCCTGTTTGTTTTGTTAACAGAAGCATTAATTGTGGATCTGTCGAGTGGCCTAATTGAGCGCAGATTTATCACCTGTGAGGAAAGGAAGAAGCAGGTAAGAGAGACCCCGAAGTCCTTGGTGATAACAAGGCCAGTGAAAAAAACTGGATAAAGCAACATTCAATCATTCAGTCACAATTAATAAACCTCGGCTTCTATCCCATCCTTTGCAAGTATCTCAGCAGCCTGAACAGTAACAAAGTTCCATTAAGAGATGATAAATAACTCGGAATAGCTTATTAGGTTACAAAGTAGAGTTCAAGAAAATTATATAATTAACGGAGGAAATCAAATTGTCAGTCTACATATGCAAATGGCAGAGAATTGTGAAAGGTATAATCCCGCTAAGAGGAAGACCTGCGAGGATATAATTTATGTAAATCTACTGATTACTAAGAGATCAAATCTTCATTTGAAATATCTAATTCTGTAATGAGTGGTTAACTAATGAGACAAATGCTGAACATGAATTATACAAACCTTGTAGATATAGAGACGTGTCACAAAACTATAGTATCAAAGAAATTTTACAGGAATCATACTATAAGTACAAAATTTTTTGACAGAAAAATCTTACAGACAACATATGACACGACATCATTGAAATATAGAAAAAAAAGGGAAAATAAACAGTTCACTTACTTTTGCCACGTCCTTGTCGGTACAAATTCTGTTAAATTTTTCTTGTACTTATGGCTTTATTGATTTTATAGAGTAACAAAGATCACAAATGCTATAATGGGATAAAAGAATATATTGTAATCCTCATTCGCAATCCTTCCATTTAGAACAAAGAGGCTATCAATTGAATTCCAATTGAATTAACACTAAAATCGACTTTTTTAAGGAGAGTTTGAACCCTAATATAGGTGATCATCAGCTAGATAGAATATGTCATACTGCATGTAACAAGATGGTATCTAGACTACAAGTCAGCTATTGTTTCGACCTTTCAGTAAATGGTGATCAACAATCTGATTACAGGTAAAGGAATTGCCATTATTCATGGCATAGGCTTCATCTATTTATTTTTCATTTCTACATCTCCTGTTGGGAGTTTTGATTATTTGCTCAACACGTGGGTACGTATTTGAACGAAGAAAATTTAGAAATAAAAGAAACAAGAAACCAGCATTGCAACATTAAATGTCATAAACTCAACAACAGGTCTAAGTCCATAAGAAGCAGCACCAACATCAATCACAGCTGAGGTGTCTTTAATGCGATGTTTGACATTATTATTTGAAAATTCTTTTTTTTTTTTACATACTCATTTTCAGTTATATATTTATACAATTAAATATTTTGTACGTAAATTAAAATTTTCCTATTTTGCAACCACACGTTCTCCTAAAAATCACTATTTAAAATATCATTTTCCTCAAATAATGATTGTCAAATAGGATTTAATGTTTAGCTTGTAACTTAGGTTGACAGCAATTAATTATTTTAATGTTTTAGTGGATAGGTAATTTTTTTTTTTTTTTTTTGTCGTGATAGATCATATTATATAGAATTTAATGAATTAAACATGACGATCTATTTATTAGAGATCAATATCGTGTTAATAATAATTGTTTTAACTTACTCATTACCTAAAATGGCAATTTATAGAAAGCTTAGCATGCTCTTTTATATATATGAGGGTGTTTAGGAGATATTTTTATGTAAAAATATATTTTTGAATAGTAAATTGATGGAAAATGTGTGGTTAAAAAATAAGAAATTTTTTTTGATTTACATGTAATATTATTTTAATAGAGAATGTGTGGTTGAAAAGAAGAGAGAGAAAAATACATTTTAAAAAAAATGGACACCAAACGAGGCTATATATATATATATATATCTTTACTCTCTTAAAAGAGATGCTTTTGTTACTATTCATTTATGTCACAGCCGTTTTCACACTTGAATCCAATTTATCCTGTTTTGCTACAGTAGTTTATCCTTTTTTTTTCCTCCTTTACATTGTTTTCCCACTTTACACTTGAAAATCCCACCTTACACTAATTAACACATTGAGGGCTTAATGGTCACTTACGCCCATAGTTGTTGACTTTGCACAGACAAGTTTTTTTTTTTTAATTTTAATTTTAATTTTTTTAATTATACTATTAATATATTTTTTTGTAAACTTTTTAATAAACGCGTTTAATGTAACTTTAACTATTTTCGATATTCATTTAGATCAATTCGATGAGTCCATAATATAGTTCTCGAAACGAGTTCGATAAAATATAGACAATATATTTTTTATAGATGTTGCGTTACAAAAAAATGACGAGTTATACGTATTTTTTAAATTTGACGTCAAACTATAATTGGGGATTTGGAAGGAAAAACGGCGAAATTTGACCTCGAAAACGATGTCCACCAAGCGAAGCTAGGTGGCCATGACGTGCGTGTCGAAAAGAGCTTTCTGAATTGGGGTCATGGGCTCAATTCCGATAACTGTAGCAAAACTTATAGCCAAATTAAAATAATAATAATAATAATAATAAATTTAGAAAAAAATAAGTCAGTAAGGATAAAAAAAAAAGTAAAATTAGGCACTCCGCGCGCGAAGTGCCTGAATTCAAAATTAAAATTTTTTTTTACTTATATTTTTGTGTTCATTTTCAAGCTCATTACGGAATATCAAATAAAGTCGAAATATTATATTCTTAATATCGTTTTGAAGTATTCGCGACATAGTATTGCACGTCGTTCACGGTGCGTGAAACGGTCAATCATAGCAAATATTATCGGACGTCAAAATAGATATGTTCAAACTATATTTCGAAATTTTCGATAACGAGCTAACTTTAAAAATTTATCGATGACTGTGCAATAATCGAATCGATAAATATTTTACATTTTCTCGAAACTCATTCTGAGAACTATATCGTAGAGATATCGAATGATTTAAATAGATATCAAAAGTAGTTAAACGGATATTAAACGTATGTGTCAAAAAATACGAATAATTCGTTTCACAGACAAGTTTTTTTTTAATTTTAATTTTAATTTTTTTAATTGTACTATTAATATATTTTTTTGTAAACTTTTTAAGAAACGCGTTTGATGTAACTTTAACTATTTTCAATATTCATTTAGATCAATTCGATGAGTCCATAATATAGTTCTCGAAGCGAGTTCGATAAAATGTGGACAATATATTTTTTATAGATGTTGCGTTACAAAAAAATGACGAGTTATACGTATTTTTTAAATTTGACGTCAAACTATAATTGGGGATTTGGAAGGAAAAACGGCGAAATTTGACCTCGAAAACGATGTCCACCAAGCGAAGCTAGGTGGCTATGACGTGCGTGTCGAAAAGAGCTTTCTGAATTGGGGTCATGGGCTCAATTCCGATAACTGTAGCAAAACTTATAGCCAAATTAAAATAATAATAATAATAATAATAAATTTAGAAAAAAATAAGTCCGTAAGGATAAAAAAAAAAGTAAAATTAGACACTCCGCGCAGCGCGGAGTGCCTGAATTCAAAATTAAAATTTTTTTTTACTTATATTTTTGTGTTCATTTTCAAGCTCATTACAGAATATCAAATAAAGTCGAAATATTATATTCTTAATATCGTTTTGAAGTATTCGCGACATAGTATTGCACGTCGTTCACAGTGCGTGAAACGGTCAATCATAGCAAATATTATCGGATGTCAAAATAGATATGTTCAAACTATATTTCAAAATTTTCGATAATGAGCTAACTTTAAAAATTTATCGACGACTGTACAATAATCGAATCGATAAATATTTTACATTTTCTCGAAACTCATTCTGAGAACTATATCGTAGAGATATCGAATGATTTAAATAAATATCAAAAGTAGTTAAACAGATATTAAACGTATGTGTTAAAAAATACGAATAATTCGTTTCACAGACAAGTTTTTTTTTTAATTTTAATTTTAATTTTTTTAATTGTACTATTAATATATTTTTTTTGTAAACTTTTTAAGAAACGCGTTTGATGTAACTTTAACTATTTTCGATATTCATTTAGATCAATTCGATGAGTCCATAATATAGTTCTCGAAGCGAGTTCGATAAAATATAGACAATATATTTTTTATAGATGTTGCGTTACAAAAAAATGACGAGTTATACGTATTTTTTAAATTTGACGTCAAACTATAATTGGGGATTTGGAAGGAAAAACGGCGAAATTTGACCTCGAAAACGATGTCCACCAAGCGAAGCTAGGTGGCCATGACGTGCGTGTCGAAAAGAGCTTTCTGAATTGGGGTCATGGGCTCAATTCCGATAACTGTAGCAAAACTTATAGCCAAATTAAAATAATAATAATAATAATAATAATAAATTTAGAAAAAAATAAGTCAGTAAGGATAAAAAAAAAAAGTAAAATTAGGCACTCCGCGCGCGAAGTGCCTGAATTCAAAATTAAAATTTTTTTTTTACTTATATTTTTGTGTTCATTTTCAAGCTCATTACGGAATATCAAATAAAGTCGAAATATTATATTCTTAATATCGTTTTGAAGTATTCGCGACATAGTATTGTACGTCGTTCACGGTGCGTGAAACGGTCAATCATAGCAAATATTATCGGACGTCAAAATAGATATGTTCAAACTATATTTCGAAATTTTCGGTAATGAGCTAACTTTAAAAATTTATCGACGACTGTACAATAATCGAATCGATAAATATTTTACATTTTCTCGAAACTCATTCTGAGAACTATATCGTAGAGATATCGAATGATTTAAATAAATATCAAAAGTAGTTAAACGGATATTAAACATATGTGTTAAAAAATACGAATAATTCGTTTCACAGACAAGTTTTTTTTTAATTTTAATTTTAATTTTTTTAATTGTACTATTAATATATTTTTTTTGTAAACTTTTTAAGAAACGCGTTTGATGTAACTTTAACTACTTTCGATATTCATTTAGATCAATTCGATGAGTCCATAATATAGTTCTCGAAACGAGTTCGATAAAATATAGACAATATATTTTTTATAGATGTTGCGTTACAAAAAAAATGATGAGTTATACGTATTTTTTAAATTTGACGTCAAACTATAATTGGGGATTTGGAAGGGAAAACGGCGAAATTTGACCTCGAAAACGATGTCCGCCAAGCGAAGCTAGGTGGCCATGACGTGCGTGTTGAAAAGAGCTTTCTGAATTGGGGTCATGGGCTCAATTCCGATAACTGTAGCAAAACTTATAGTCAAATTAAAATAATAATAATAATAATAATAAATTTAGAAAAAAATAAGTCCGTAAGAAAAAAAAAGAATAAAATTAGACACTCCGTGCTGCGTGGAGTGCCTGCCAGTGAGCCCTCCGCGCTGTGCGGAGTGCCTGAATTCAAATTTTTAATTTTTTTTTACTTATGTTTTTGTGTTTATTTTCAGGCTCATTACGAAATATCAAATGAAGTCGAAATATTATATTCTTAATATCGTTTTGAAGTACTCGTGACATAGTATTGCACGTCGTTCACGGTGCGTGAAACGGTCAATCATAGCAAATGTTATCGGACGTCAAAGTAGGTATGTTCAAACTATATTTCGAAATTTTCGATAACAAGCTAACTTTAAAAATTTATCAACGACTGTGCGATAATCGAATCGATAAATATTTCACATTTTCTCGAAACTCATTTTGAGAACTATATCGTAGAGATATCGAATGATTTAAATAGATATCAAAAGTAGTTAAACGGATATTAAACGTATGTGTTAAAAAATACGAATAATTCGTTTTTCTTAAAAAAAATCAATTATTTTATTACTATTTCGAAATTTTCGATAACAAGTTAACTTTAAAAATTCGTCGACGATTGTACGATAGTCGAATCGATAAATGTTTTACATTCTCTCAAAACTCATTTTGAGAACTATATCGTAGAGATATCGAATGATCTAAATAAATATCGAAAATAGTTAAACGGAGATTAAACGTACGTGTTAAAAATGCATTTTTTTAAAAAAAATTATTTCTTTATTCCTTTTTAATTCTTTTTTGTTTGACATCAAATTGGTTTTTTTTTTTTTTTTTGGTTTTGACGTAAAATTTTTTAATAATCATTCTTTTATGTAAAAAATTGTATTAGATTATTTTAAAAATTAATTTATCAAGAAGAAAAAGTAACAATAAGAAAAAAAATTCCTACAAATTATCGAATTTTTTTTATATATAAAATTTTTTTAGATGTTAAAATAATTAAGATGAAAAATTTGTTGGCTCAATTTCTTGTTGCTATAATTTAAATGTATTTTTTCAAACATTATTATTCTAGTCTAAGTGATTATTTTACTTATAAATGATGTATTTGATAATACTATATTCAATATAAATAAGTCGTTTAATTAATCGAATCATTTTTTTTATTGTTGAATATCTAATTGATATAATTAAATTGTTTAATTAATCGAATCAATTTTTTATTGTTTGCAGTCTCCCTTTGTTACCTTATTTAATATGCTAATATCTCCTTTTATAAAATTCAAGCCATGCATTGCATGGCACAAGACTAATATATATATAAACCACTGTTATGGTGATGTATGGTGGTAAGTTGGTGTGTTCTAATGCAGTATAGCAATCAATTAAGCAAATTTTATTAAAAATTGAGATATAGAGAATGACATTTGAAAACAAGTTCTTGTTTGGTGTCGTTCAAAATTAGGAATGGCAAAAAAATTCGTCCCGAACGAGTTGGCAAGGCGCCAATGCCCAGCCCCTTGAAGAAAAAGTAAAAAAAAATTAAAAATAATTTTATTTCTAGATAATTCATCCTTTAAAAATCCATTTTGAATTTGTATTTTATTTTTTAATAATAACATAATTCGAAATGTTGAAAATGTAAAAAAAAATAAGCGAGGCAACAAGTGGGACAAAAAGTTGCGTCGTTCCTGCCTCGCCTTGTCTAAGGCAGGGTGTGGGGTGGGGCGGGCTTAGGGCCAAACGGGCCTTGAACCTGCCCTGTTGCGATCACTACTCAAAATCTTGAAAAAAAATTAAGTTAAGATTAACAATTAATTTTAACCATATATTTTATGTGATCCACAACTTTTTCTCAACTTTTCAATCACACACTTCACTGGATTTTATTAAAATATGCTATAAATTTAATTTTTAACTACACTAAACTAAACAGGGAGTAAATTCAAATTCAGTGACTCAATTGCAATAATTTTAATTTTAGTAATTCAATTGAGATTTTGCTGAAAGTTCAATGACCTCTAATGAAATTTACCAATTAAATGCAAAATAAAGAAAGAAGCCAGTTTAAATATTATTGGAAACATTGATTACCATGGATTGGCTGTTTTCATTTATCTAATATAGTAATATATGTCATGAGCTAAACACTTATCGTTAAAAAAAAATGTGCCAGAATGATAGTTGGATAATAATACCTTTAAAGAAGTCACCGTGCCCAAAACAAGTGACTCGTTTTTAAGAAATCAACATTTTTTATCTAGTGGAGGCCAACACGGGCCGGGATGATAGTTTAAGAATTTAAAAGCCACAAAAATTGATTAAGGACCCAAGTGCTTTATTCTGAAAATGTGGGGGTTGCGATGACAAATTTTCCAACAGTAGAAATAATGTGAGAAAGTTACAAATCATCCACCAAGAAGGTTTAAAATCGCACGTCAGTCTTACTCACATGGAATTAGTTACCAGTGAATGCAAATTGGCAGTTAAACTTTAGGTGAAGAACAGCAAAACCCTTTAATTCTTTTGAGGACTCTCCATGAATTCTCTTTGCGTTTCAAATTTTAAACCACATATCCTATTGTAAATCGAGAGAGGGAGATGAAGAATGTGATGTCGTTACATTTTTCATATCTTAGTAAATGCGCGACATCAATGTGTAATGTGCTGACGTGCCAAAAAATGTATTGAGACGATAATCTAGATGACAACAAATGTGAGATTGTTAAGGCGCACAGATAACAAGTACTGGTGTATCCAAATTCACTTGGGTGCAGGGTTCAACATTTAATTCACAAGGCACACAAGTTTCCATGTTATCGTCTTCTTCGACATCCTTCTTGTCCTCGTCTTGGCTTGTTTCATTCTTACTCGCACATTTTTGGAAATCAATTCCTAACATCATGATGTTTATAACATGCTCGGGCAAATTTTTCTCCTCCATAACTGGTTTTGCATTCCTAAAGAGTCCATACAATAGCATCTGAAGCAGCCCCAAGAAGAACCCGATAACGTTCGGAAGCTACACACATTGGAATACAAAACGAATGATTAAAACCGATAATTATACGGTCTAGCGAAAATAAAGTCGAGTTTTTATTTACTCACAGTAATGCATATATCCTTTAGAAATAGACCATAAGCAAACCATGTGATGGCACTCACTGTCAGGAAAAATGACAAGCCGAATGGCATGAATTCAACACTGCGAGTTCGAACAACTTGAAACTGTTGGAAATTAGATGAAAACAAACGTTGTCATAGTTCAGAATCAACTACAAAACATAGTCAAACATGTGCCTGTATAGAGGCAGGTTGTAGTTAGTTAAGTCACCACAATGCTTAGGGGTGCTGCGAAAACGCAGACAGAAACCGCAACACAAATCCATCCCACAATACCAACGCGATGTTGATTGAAAACAAAGAGGGCAAGTAGAAATATCAGAGAAAATAGCCCTATATTCAAAGAAGCCAATAGCTTTATTGTGTGAATCTGCGAATCATAACACATTTGAGAACAGCTTATTTCAGTTTTCGAATCAAATGCCAAATATTTGAACTTGGAGGTCACCATACTTACGTACCCTGGCCTTTTTTGAAGCGTAAAGAAGGTAGAAGAAGATGTAAATTGCCTCAATAATGCATCCAAAGGAGTTGATGGAGACGAGGAGAAATGCATTTGTCTTGAGAAATGAGTACAGTAGCCAAAGCATGGCAGCAAATAGTGCTACTACATATGGTAGAGATTGGAATCCCATTGTTGATTTTTCTCTGTAGATTCGTATGAATGTAGGCCTGCAATCAAATTAAAGGCACACTGCCGTCTTACTCCATAATTATTTTTTTTCTTTTTCTCAATTTTGCAGAAATTAGGAAAACGTGGTACTTACAAAGGAGCAAGGTATACCAAGACAGAAACGATGTTACCTGACCCGAAGAAGAAACTTGTCATTATGATAATCCAAATGGAAGACTCCTAAGAAATTTTTGCGTGAAATAAAGACGAAAAACCTTATTAAGGGAAGGTTGATCATGCAAATAGTTTTGTAGCATGAATATGGAAATAATTAAACGGTACATCACCTACAATAAACTCCTAATCTGATCATTTAATTATAGCTATGTAAGCATTCTAAAACTGATTAATTTGGGGTTAAGAAGCTTCTTGATTGGAAGGAGTTAAAGGAGAGGACGAGAAACCAGTGAAAAATCTGTCAGCATTTTTACCTAAGACACCAAATGCAAACACCCACGGGTGGTGAAGGTCAAAAATAGGCATCACTGTGATAATAGAAGAACAACCTCGTGCAAATGGTAAGCGAAGGTATCGAAATGGGATTTCAATGGCGACTATTTATATATGAGGTGATGAAAGAGAGAATGAAACTCATATTTGTTGCGTGATAACTAGGATCATAGTAGGTGGCATACGATAAAATCATTCACCAAAAAATGATAACTCTTAGCCTCACGTGCATTTGCACTTGCATGGAGCGCATGAAACTGCTATGTACCAATTGCCAAATGCAATTTGACAGTGTAATTCATTGTTGTATATAGACAAAGTTTCCTGTATCAAGTTCCATATCCACATTCATGGATTATTGTGGGAAGCATGAGAGATTTTTTGACTCTAGTAATGGTCTCAGTTGTGATCGTTAAGATATATGGTTAGATTGTTTGTTCTAGTTTTATGCTTCGAAACAGTATATCGTGCATTCGAAGTCGAGTTTAAGCAGTTAACAAAAAATTTTAGTTCAACCATTTTGAAACCCACATTTCCATGGTAACATTCAGAGCCCTTGCTGACTTTCTAGATTGTGCAAAGGCCGATAAAGACAAGGGGAAGTTTTTTTCATAAACCAATCAAATACAACACTTTAAACAGAAAACAAAATCAGTTTGCTTAGAACATCAAAAGTGAAACAGGCAATGAGTTCTCATCAAGAAGAAACCAAGGCATGTAAATTGTTTTCATGTTGTAACATGTTGATTAGCTGATGTTACACAAGATGACTACAAACGGGATGTGCTTTTATAGAAGAATTCTACAGCAGCCACAGAAGTATCCCTCCAGGTGTTCATTCCCAAAATTTTTCAATTCGTCCACTACCTGTGTATGTATATGTACACTCTTAACGATCCACTTCATTTTACAAAAATAGGGGGTTGGGGGGAACAAGTTTTTAAAAAACGAACAGAAAAAAAGGCCCTATGTCTCTTCCTTCGAGCTTTGACACTGGTACCTTAAACAAGTTCCAACTGCCAGTACTTGAGTTGGAAGTTCAGCAAGGTGGATGCTTCTACGCAAGTTCAAAGCCAAGGTGGAAAATGGAGCCTAATAATGTATATAAGGTACTACC
>NC_036247.1:11742615-11803433 GCF_002742605.1 Olea europaea var. sylvestris | reverse complement strand
AACCTTTAGCTGCACCAGCTGCTATTTTCATTCTTGTGTTCCAATCTAATGGTTCTTTATCAGGCGGAAGATCTGTGCAATTATCCATACTCAAGTCAACTTGAATTAACAGACTAAAGATTACGAATACATGATAAATGCGGGCCACAAATATGCCAAAAAAGTGGAAGCTCAGCTCAAAAGTATGAAGTACAAATTACTTAATCTACAACTACAAGCAAGCATGATTTTTTGTCTTCTATGGGCAATGTTCGGTTCAAGATTTCACTTTTTTTGCTCATTCTTCAATACTTCATAATTAACAATTCTTCATAATTAACAAGCCCGTCTATTTTGCAATATGGCTTTGACAAGCAAATGTTAAGCATCTAATGAAGCAAGCGGCAAACAGAGAGGAGGAAGGAAAATTTATTGTTACCTCTTTCTTCGAGCAATAATGTAATTCACAATAGTTTGATCAACTGCCTGACTCATATTCCAAACTGGATAACTTTTTGGCGAGTTAAGGGGCAGGCAACATTGCTTCTTTCATTAGAAACTACATGTTAATGGGAGTACTCATGGACATCTTAGTAAAGATTTTTCCTTGTCCTCTCTTCTTTTCCTATGCATGAGTTGTCATATAATCTTCCCAAGGAATATGTTACTTCAACTGGGTTAAGGAAGACGACTGTTGATGAAAATCAAGGTATACAAAAATGGGCTTGGGCAGCAACAGAATAGTCTTAAAAAAGGAAAGCGAAGCAATGAAATGAATCAACATGCCATGGAAAAGTTCAGAAATAAAGTGATGGATTGCTAATTCCCAAGTCAATTCTTGTCCCAAGTTTAGGAGAAGTTGAATGAATTAAAATTCCAAACTTACCAAATATTGACCTTCTGTATAAATAAACCATATCCTTTCAATAAAAATAAATTACAACAAATCTAATACAAGTTAATATTCCATTACTACTCGATGACAACCATCATAAACCAATTTATCCAAAATGAAAAGCATAAGAGAGGTCCCCAAAGAAACTATGCATGTGTCTATGCGTGTGAATGACAGTATAATGGCAGGGGGAGGGAGGTAGCAGCTGCTGCTATTTGGTGCACTTGGGTCTAGTTGGGAGGGTTGGCAGTGCCCATGGGGGAAGGGTATTGGGAGGGGTGAAAAGCAGAGAGCGGACTGGAATGTTGTTAGTGATAGAAGAGGGCTGCAAAATGGGGTAGGTGGAGGGGCCTGTGGGGGGAGAGGAGGGGACTGAGCATCAAAGTGATAGGAGGGAGGGGTGACCCAGAGGTGATGAATAGAAATGGGATTTTGGGTGGAAGCTGGGCAGTGGGAGACAGTGTAAAAATGGAGGTGGATAGAAATGTTGGTTTTTGGGAAGAGAGAAAAGGAATGGGGTGGGAGGGAGGAATAAAACCCGGGCCTGCCATTTTCATTTAATACCTATGTTGATTTGGTAGTTCAAAAATATGGTTCTAAATAAATAGTAAGGAAGAATGACTAATCCCAAATAATGGGAATAGGGATTAACTAAAGTGGACATTCCAATGTGAGCAGATTCATAAATTTCATTCAATTATGTGCCTTCTGTTCATATTCAACTCTAGCGGTGCTAGAATCCGTAAACATCAGAAGCACAATCAACTGCTTTCATCATGGAAGAGTTCTGAATTTTGAGTTTATTTTGATGAATAGTTATTAGACCAGGTCCTTTATTTATATATATGAAACGGAGGCACAATGCTTCTTTTGTAAATTTTCATGTATTTAGTAAAAAATGGTTTAATTCCCAAAACATGAAAGGCTCGTAGCTCCAGAATATTATGTAATTTAAATGCAAGATTCAGTTCAAGACAGAACAGTGTGCTCCAGTGTTCACAAACCAGATGCTGCATTGCATGTTTAGAGACTAGTCATAAAAGGAAAAGAAAAAATAAAAAAATCTGAAGCAGAAAAACTTACCATGGAGGTGATCTTCTAACGAGCCCAATGGCATGTATTCATAAACAAGAAGCCTCTGCTCCCCATCAGCGCAGTAACCAATCAAACTCACCAAGTTTGGATGGTGTAGAAGGCTAAGCATAAGAACCTCTACCAAAAATTCTCTATTACCCTGAAGCCCATTCCTATCCAATTGCTTAACTGCTACGAGCTGCCAAAACAGACACCTCTATAAAACCTAGGAAATACGATAATCAGGTAATGAAATTCTAAATTGATGACAGAAGTACATGAATGTGGGTGTGCTGTTTCTGTCTCTAAACTGCTAAACTCTTTGTCATGCCTAAAGGAACCAAATTTTAAGTAAGGGCGATCTAGCATTTTACGACTGTGGTTAATCGCTTCTCCTTCACAAGTTTTCAAAGCCTAAATGTAGTTCACAAAAAAAGGGATGCACTACTGAACATAATGCCAATGTACTTAAAATACTTTGCAAGAATTAAGAACTAAACTTCGGTGGGGCAGGACAGGGCAGGGTGGGGAGGAAGTTGCTAGCTTGAATTGAAAATCACCCATGGGACCATCAAAACATTACACATCCAGGTACTGGAAAGTTATCAAAAAAGTAAATAAAAATTTTACCTGACCATTTGGAAACTGCCCTTTAAATACACGCCCAAATCCTCCTTCTCCTAAGAAACACTCTGGCCTAAAATTATTCGTAGCAGCAGCAAGCTCACGAAAAGTAAACGTTTGTGCAGCAATCGGAACATCTGATGCTTCCTTTGGACCCACTGGTTCCTTCCTCGGCCCAACATTGCTCCTTGATTTGAGCCTGTCAGCACCTGCAAGTTCCATCACAATAAACTAGCATAATAGATCCACCAGCATTCATAAAAATCTAAATTATGAAACCCAGAATTAAAATCACAGAAATCAAAACCTTTCAATCTTCCCATTCATTTCTAGTGGCCAAAAATTTGGCCGAATTTTCCATACCCAATGAAAAACAGGCAAAGGGATGGTTGAATAGTATTAACATTCAGATATCCTACACAGTTAATTAAATATATCCTAAACCAGATTGTAAATCTATATTATAAATAAAGTTAACCAACTGGTCTAATCAAGTGAAAATTGTCAAAGAATTAGAATTTCAGCATAACAACCAGATCTAATATAGCAATCATAGTCCCCTTTGAAATCTCATTTCATTATTTTTATGAAGAGAAGAATAACTTTCATCAGTTTCTGTTATAGCATTAAGTGGTCAACATCAATCACACTCACAAAACAAACTAATTCATAAAGCACCAATACTTAGATCAGATCAAAAAGTACAAAACACACATGTACATAAAAATCAAAGACACTAATCCATAAACTAGATAAAAATTGGGGAAGAAAAACACTAACCAGATGATAATTTGGATATATTGGAGGGAATACTTGGATAGACTTCCTTGAGATCATCTCTCTCTTCTTGGGTATTAAGCTTTTCCTCTTCCCTTGAATCAAAACAAGGAAAACAACCCATTTGTCCCTCTAAACGATGTAATCTTAATCAAATACTTTCCTCGAAAATTTTATCAGATGCGCTTCAAAATCAATAAAATTTCATGTTCTTGAAATCAATCCCACAATAAATGCCCAAACATTTTAGTGGGTGTGCACTAAATACAATAAATATCAAAACTTTATTAACTTTATCTACCCAACTAATCAGCAACGACAAGAGATAAGATTCAAGATGAGTAGGAGTAAAGGTAAAAAGACAAATGAAAACAAAAAAACCAAAGAAGAAGAATTTTTCAATAAATATATCGTTTGAGAAGCTATAACAAGAAAAATAACAAGAAACAAAGATGGGAAATTATCTGTCGGCTGTATACGTAAATGGCCGAGTAGTTGTGACCGAGCAGCCGGCTGTGTCTTGGGCTGCCTCTTTTTCCGTCTTTCTTACACACACATATATAACGGATTATAAAAAATAATAATTTTTTATCTTTAGGGAGAAAATTACATCCCAACTACGAGTGAATAAGTAAAATTGACGGTTAAAATATTGAAATAACAGTAAAAAAATTAATTTTTTGAGATAAAAAATTATTTTTGTAATTAAGAGCTTGTTTGGAAGTGATTTTTTCCTCTCAAAAATTGATTTTTTGACCTTTATTTCATTATTTTGGTTATCATACTTGATTTCTTCTCTCACAGGTGGACCCCACTTTTTTCCTAACTATCAAAAAATCAATTCTCAAAATTATTTCCAAACAGGCTTTAAAACTTGTAAAGGTGATATTTTTTTTTTTCAATATTTGATTACTTTAAAAGAAAGTAAGACCTAAAGTCTTATAACAGAAGTACATGAGATGGTAAAGTAGAAAGGATAAATATATATGTATAGTGAGGGGTTATCAAATGGTGTCCCCCCTCTCACAATATATGGTGGCTCCGCTTAAATTTAAAAATGACGGCCTGTGGTCTACACCCCTATTATGAGTAATAGGTAAAAGATTTGATATGTGCAGCATTGTCGAAGTAGAAATAGACATTTTTATTCGAAATCAATCGGTTTATACTAGAACGATTGAACCAAATAAAATCATATTTGATTAGGGATTGAGAATCAGAGAAAGCAACGATCGAAGTTACAGAAAAAGTTTTTGATTTAGTTCGAAATTTATATTTTTATTAATATCTCAATTCAATCATAATTTATATAATATTACATGCGTTAGAATATGTTAGTGAAAGTGACATGAGAAGGCACGTTTGCGTGTGCCTCTGTATATGTTTAACATCTGCACACTTCCCCCACCATCCCTCGACCAAATTGGAGTAGATGGGTAGATGCATTATCATCCCTTGTCTTTGTATTGTTTTATTAAGAAAGTCAATTGTTTGTTTAATTGCATTGCATAGATATGTTATTAGAAAATCAAGAGAGTAGTGAATAAAGCAACGTGCGATTATTTGGAATTCAGCAAATAAGAGTATAACTCATTTATGGAACAAAGAAATTTTAGGAATAAATTAGGCACAATAACAACGGTAATGGATATAGAGCAGAGACGGTAAAAATTTAAGTCAAATCAATCACATATTCGATGAAACCCACAATTTTTTCAATCACAACTTATCAAATTTTATCAAAATCTACCAAAAACCTGATTTTAAACCAGATGTAACATGAACTAAATAATAAAGGGGAAAACGATAACTAAAAGTTTGTTGTCCCCTGTGATGATATAACAAAATACATTAACGTGAAAGGTGGGCATAATATCTCTTTCTATTAGGCAAAAACCATTACTCACCATTTTCCCACTTGTTATGTGTGGTTAAGTCATTTTCTTCCTCCAAAAGTCACATACTACGCGTATTAGTTGATTGGTTTTAGAATTTATACAACCCAAGTTTAGGGCAAAGTGGCGAATAGGTTAGGACAGTTTCATTTATAAATTGAAATTTCTGTATTCAAGGTCTCATTATTGTTCATTTAAAAGCATATAATGATAAAATATCCAAATCACACGATGTTAAGGAGGCGCCTTTCAATTGTAGAATTCATATTTTAAATCTTTTAAAACTATGTGCACGGTATACCACTATTGAAAAATATCTATTTAGATGTTAAATCAGCATGTGACATGCACGTGATGTCTAATTTGAAGCATAGAATTGCAAAAAACAAAATCCCTTTATTCAAAAAATCAAATGGTGACTATTCAAATGAAAGAAAAATTTTGTTCTTTTGATCAATTTATATTCTTTCAATTAGACATCACTTGCATGTTACATGTGCATTTAACATCTAAATAAGCATTTTCGTCGTGCTGGGATATCATGCGCACTATTGTTACAACAGTTGGAGATATGGGAGCACGAAGAAAAGGTTGAAAACCACGACCATCACAATTACAAAAGGTCAAGATGCAACATTATTAATTCATTGTAATACAAATGATTATATCATTTCAATTTTAATATGATTAATATTTATAGATTGATTATAAGCATGTAGAATCAAAATTTTAAACTCAAGTTCTTGTAATTTGTAAGTGTAATATTGTATAGATTGATTATAAGCATGAATTATCAAAATTTCAAACTCAAATTCTTGTAAATTGAAAGTGTAGTATTGTATGGATTGATTATAAGCATGTATTATCAAATTTTCAAGCTCAAATTCTTGTAATTTTTATGTGTAGTGTTGGAAAATTATCATACCGGTGTTTGGAGAAGAAACCGAAAAATGAAAATTCAAGAAGATGAAAATAATGGAAAAAACATAAATAAATATGAAGGCTCAAACACGACATTATATCGTTGTCTTCAAACAATATTTGTCTCCTCTCGTATATAATTTTGGTGCTTAAAGGGTCTCGCGGCAAATGGTTTGTAGGATTAGTCAAGCCTTGTAGAGAATCAAACACTTAAGCACTTGTGTGACTCTCCAAAATTTGAAGAACACTAAAGGGAATTTGAATATAAATGAAGAAGACTTTGATTTCTTCTAGCGAAATGAAAGAATGTTCATCATATGTTTGTAATATGATTTCTATATTGTGTATTGATCATCTCATCACCTATTTATAGGTTTGAATCAATACGTCATGAATTGATGTCAAATCATTGTGAAAAGTTGCAATGTTTTCCTCCAAAAAAATAACATCCAACGATCACTAAAATACAACCATGAGACCGCATGGAGTAATCCCATGCGGTCGCATGGTTTATGCCAAAATTGGCCTGCCAGTTTCGGACTCCGCATGGCCAAATAGTCCATGCGGTCGCATAGACTTATGTTGCAGCCACCATTTTCATTTTTCATTCCATACTCCATTTGTTTATTGATTATTTGAACATATTTTCCATCATGTAGTTCAAACTCAAATGTAATGTTTATATTTTCATTGAAAGACATGCTAATGTATGTATTTATAAGCAATAATGGGTCATCATATCTTCAATATTGACATATATACGAGACAATGCGATTACATAGATGAGAGAAGAATCATTATTTTTTGTCGGACCATCTTGTTCTATAATTTTTTCAAATTATGTTCAACGTATCATACATACTATGTTAATGTTTTGAAAAGTTCATAAAATGAAGAACACACCAAGTGCCAAAAAGCTAGCTTGAAGCAAGACTATAAGAGCTTTGCTTGCTTACACTTTCTCTAGTTAGTTTGTGGTGTTCCCATCACCATCATTCAAAGAAATTCAAGAATTTGTCTAAATTTCTTCAAATTTGGATTAGATAAAGGAAGGGTTCGAACGAGCCTACAAATAAAAAGAAAGAAAAAAGTACAAGTAATGCCACCATAATCTTGATCAATTCTCGATGAAGTAATACTTGATTATGAAGTTAATTCAGGAAATTTCTTGACTTATCTGTTACAAGAAAGAAATAAGTCAAAATTCATTTTTATTAAAAAATTCAAAGAAAACGTATATTCATTAGAACTCAAGGTAAGTATGTTGACAGACACTAGAAACCAACCATCAACTAATTGAATATCAAGCATTTGTGCTGCATTTCCATGCCATTGTATACGCTTCTTGAGAATGTCTCATATGTTCTACGTACGATTATAACAACATCAATTGGTTTCAACAAGATGCATTGTGAATGAGCATACAAAGGTACGCATGTGCATTTATCGGATAAGCTCTGGAGTCTATAGAAAGAAATGCATGAATCCAAAAGATAATAAGCAAGTGCAAAGGTCACAAGTATGTCCGCTAAGTGTTCTGATCACATGATAGAAAGAAATATATATGTATACACAGATAATGCGAAATAATTTGAATAAAATAATGTTGTTCTTTGTGCTTCTAGGTAAATTAAGTAGCATCAAGTATGTTTCTCCGACTTCACCAAATAAGATAGCAAAAAAATGACTAAAGAAATTTTTATTTCACATAAATCAGTAAACTGACTTGCACTACATACTCAGCAATAATATGGTATATCATAAAGTTGTATGCGAGGTACACCCCTATTCAAAAAATTCTATTGAGATATTAAATCACTATGTGATACGCACGTTATGTCTTTTGAATGCATATCAAATGGTGACTATTCACTTAACAATAACTATTTTCTTTATATTAATTTGTATTCTTTCAGTTAGACATCTCGTGCATGTTGCGTGTGCATTTAACATATAAATAACATTTTCATCATATGAAGATATTGTGCATATTATTTCTTCAAAAAAAGTTTAGGATACTGTACACAGAAATAAAAGGTTGGAAACCATGATTGCCACACTTATAAAAGATGGGGATCCTCAAAGAAATTTACCCAACCAACGGTAAAATGTGTTAAGAGGCGAGACTTTTCAAACGTGCAACTCAAACGTTGCGTAACGAGTAATGCTATTTAGCATAGATTGTACTGTAACACTAATTTAGGTGAAAAGAACACAATATGTCCAATTAAATCTAATTAAGGTTCAAACATATCACTATTTTTTGTTTTAATAAATTAGATCATTAATAAGAAATTTGATAAATTGAATATTCAGGGTTTTATCAAAATTTCAAACTCAAATTTCTTGTAATTTGTATTGCAGTGAAAACTCGAGATGTAACGTTAATATTTCACAGTAATACAAATGATTATTTAGTTCAATTTCAATATTGTATAGATTGATTATAAGCATGTATTATAAAATTTTCGAACTCAAATTCTTGTAATATTTAAGTGTAGTGAAAATTCAGATGTGTCGTTTATATTTTCACTAAATGACATGCTGATGTAAAAATATTTATAAGCAATAATGATTCATCTCATCTTTTACATCGACATTTATACGAGACATCAATATGATCTAGATAAGGTGTGAATAATTAATTTTGGTCGGACCTTCATATTCTGTAATTTTTTCAAATTATTTTCAATATTTGTACACATCATGTTAGCTTTTATTAAAATTCATAAAATGAATAACACACCTAGTGCCGAAAAAGCTAGCTAAAAACAAGACTACAAGAGCATTACTTGCTTACAATTTCTCTTGTTAGTTTTTGGTGTTCTCATCACCATATTTTTTATCTATTCTTGATGAAATAATACATCACTAAGAAGTTAATTCGATAAATTTCTTAAATTCTCTATTACAAGAAAGAAATAAGTAAAAAAATTTTATTAGAAAATTTGAAGAAAACATCCTTTCACTTGAACTCTAAGTACATTGATGGACACTGTCAAGTAATTGAATATCAAGAATTCATGCTGCATTTTCGTGCCATTGTATACACTTCATGAGAATGTCTCACATGTTCTAATATTATAACTATTGAGAAGCAAACCCACCTACAAATTAACCAAAACAATTGATTAGAGTAAGGATTTGCAAGTAAATTGAAGAAAATCAAGACCAAAATCTGAAAATAAAAGGAACGGTTTTCCCCTTTATGATTCGGCTCAGAAACTTGATCCACACCACAAAGGTATCTTCAATTTGAAGGCCATTATCAGTCACATAGACAGATTCACAAAGAAAAGGCAAGAGAAGATTGATTTGCACTAAGCAGGGAAGTTTTTCTTCCTCTTGTTTTTGGCTCTCGTTTTTTTGTGTGTATAATGGAAGGGAAGAGTTTCCTATTTATAGGCTTATAGGAGTGAATGAATTTCACGGGAGTCTTCGAGATTTGAATAAAAACTGCAAGATTATATCCAAACTGAAAGATAGAGCTCATCCAACAAAAATGAGATAAAATTGGTTTGATAAAGATAATGATAATATTTATCTATCTTTCATGTGAATTTCAAATTCCCTCCAAGTTGGGTATTGGGCATCTAACCCAATGGGCTGATTACCTCTAAATACCTAACATAATTGGGCTACTTCAATTGTGGTGTGGATTTAATTCTTCAATCCTGGGCTTATAGCCTATGAAGTTAAAACGGGCCTCGGTTTTTCATCATAGTCTAGGGGATTTGGGCATCACTTACCAATCATGAAAGGACTTTCTCAAGTTTTACCAGTTCTTGAGAAACCATATCTCTAATGAAATGCAATCTAACATCTATATGTTTAGTACGTTCATGAAAGACAGGATTTTTGCATAGGTGAATAGCAGATTGGCTATCAGAATATATTGTCACATTGTCCTTAAAAACACCAAGTTCATTTAATACACCTTTAAACCACAAAGATTCTTTAAAGGCTTCAATAGCAGCAATGTATTCTGATTCAGTAGTAGATAATGCAACAACATGTTGAAGTTGTGATTTCCAACTAACACATGAATTACACAAAGTAAACATGTAGGAAGATGTAGATTTCCTATTATCTCTATCACCAGCATAGTTAGCATCAATAAAACCTTTCAATTTTATTCCTTCAGTACTAAACTTATATAGTAAGCCAATATTGCATGTTCCTTTCAAATATCTAAATAACCATTTCAGAGCCTCCCAATGTTTGGGACCCGGGTTGGACATATACCTGCTAGTGTACTAACAGCAAAAGCTAAGTCAGGTCTAGTACACACCATTAGAAACATCACAGAACCAATGGCATTTGTATATGGAATTCGTTTCATATATTCTTCTTCTTCTTCATTAGCAGGTGATTGTTCTTTAGATAATACAAAGTGATTAGCTAAAGGTAATGTAACAGGTTTACATTCATTCATACCAATTTTTTTCAAAATTTTCATGATATATGAAGCCTGATATAAGAATAAAATTGATTTAGACCTATCTCTTTGAATTTTCATACCTAAAATTCTTTTAGTAATACCTAGATCTTTCATATCGAATTCATTACTTAAAGTAGTTTTTACATCATTTACCAACTTCAAGTTGGGACCAATCAAAAGCATATCATCCACGTATAGCAACAAAAACACACAGTCATTATTTTTTATTTTTTCAAAATTTTCATGATATATGAAGCCTGATATAAGAATAAAATTGATTTAGACCTATCTCTTTGAATTTTCATACCTAAAATTCTTTTAGTAATACCTAGATCTTTCATATCGAATTCATTACTTAAAGTAGTTTTTACATCATTTACCAACTTCAAGTTGGGACCAATCAAAAGCATATCATCCACGTATAGCAACAAAAACACACAGTCATTATTTTTTGCATTACCTTGATAGTACAAGTAATGATCAAATTCACTCCTTTTAAAATCAATTGTTTTAACAAACGAATCAAAACGTTTGTACCATTGTCTAGGAGATTGTTTTAAACCATACAAAGAGCGTTTAAAAAAACACACATGATCAGATTTTTGTTTATTTTCAAAACCTTTACGTTGATCCATAAAAATCTTTTCATCAAGTTCTCCATGCAAAAAATCAGTTTTAACATCAAGTTGTTCAAGTTCCCAATTGAAATGTGCAACTAATGCAAGTATAGTCCTAATTGTGGTATACTTAACAACTGGAGAAAAGATCTCATTATAATCTAACCCTTTCTTTTGTGTGTAACCTTTGGCCACAAATCTAGCCTTAAACCTTAAACCTCTTCTTTGGTAATTCCCTCCTTAATTCTGAAAACCCATTTACACCCAATTGTTGACTTGTTTTTAGGTCTTGGGACTAATTCCCATGTTTGATTTTTATCGAGGGAATTTATTTCTTCTTTCATCGCTTTCACCCAATTCTCAGATTGTTCACTCCTTAAGGCTTCTTCATACGTGTTTGGTTCCCTATCAACTAGTTCTTCATAACTAGCATAAGCAAGCTCAAAATCAGACTCTAATCTTTGAGGCACTCTATGTGTTCTTCTAACTCTGTCTCTAGCTAATTGGTAATCAGATAAAGGGTTTTGCTCTCCTTGATATTCCTCTATAACTTCATTTCTCTCAATATTTTCACTCTGGTTATCTTCTAGTTCAGGATTTTGATGCTCCACCTCGATTGAGATTGTGGGGGTTTGAACACTTAAGGACCTTAAATTTACTTGAGATTCGTTACTAATGTTTTCTTGCTGTTTTTCTCTCAAGGTGTCATTTTCTGATTTTAGACATGGCATTTCAGACTCATTAAATGTAACATCACGACTTATGATAATCTTAACTCCATTTTGACTTCTATCCCAAAGCCTATACCCTTTAACTCCTTCAGGATATCCTAAGAAAACACATTTCCTAGCTCTAGGTTCTAGTTTTCCCTCATTTTGATGAGAGAAAACAGCACAGCCAAAAGTTTTTAACATAGTATAGTCAGCACATTTACCATACCATTTTTCATGTGGAGTATCACCATTTAATGCAGTAGAATGTGTCAAAATTAATTAGATAACACGCAGTGATAATAGCTCCACCCCAAAAACATTTAGGAATTCCGGAGCTCAACATCATACATCTAACTTTGTCAAATAAAGTACGATTCATACGTTCAGCCACCCCATTTTGTTGAGGTGTATAAGGAATAATTTTATGTCTAGTAATTTCATATTTTTCACACAAATCATCAAAATCATTATTACAGAACTCTAGGCCGTTATTAGTTCTTAGATATTTTATCTTTTTGCCAGTTTGAATTTTAACTTGCAATTTCCATATTTTGAAAAATTTAAAGGTTTCAGTTTTATCTTTTAATCTTTTTGGGACAGTCCCTAATAAAGTGTCCAGACTTACCACAACTATAACAACTTCCACCACTAGACTTGTCTCGTCCCTTGCCCATCTTCTTACTACCATCATTACTCGAGTCACTACTCGAATCACTATTGTCTTGAGTTCTACCCAAATTCATTTGCTTAAACTTCATCCTACTCCTCATCATATGTAACTCGCCACTCCTCTTATCCTCTTTTTCAGCCTTAATCTCCATCTCTTTACTCCTAAACGAGTCTATGACAATCTCGGGTGTTAAGGTTTTCCTATCGTACTTAATTCCATTATTAACTTCCCTATATGAATCATGCATAGAATTAAGCAAGATATTAGTCTTATACATTTCAGATACATTTTCATCACAATTAACGATATCTTAAACTAACTTGTTAAAGACATCTAGATTGTCATCAAGATCTTTTGAAGGATCCATTTTAAAGCTGAAAAATCGTTCAAGCAAGTATAGTTTATTAGGAATAGACTTAAGCAAATATAAGTTCTCCAACTTTTCTCAAAGTTCTTTAGTAGAATCAAGTTTTCCTACTTTTCTTAAAATGGTGTCAGATAGGTGTAAAATAATTGAAGTGTATGCAACTTCATCATACTCTTTTTTTTGTGCTTATGTTAAATTTGCAGAAAATTTGTCATCTATGACTTTTGAAACTTTTTGTTGGACCAAAATACCTTTCATCTTTTGTTGCCAAATAGAAAAATCGCCTTTTACATTAAAAATTCCAACTTCAAAGTGTGAAGACATTTTTAAGAAAAATACAACCAAAACACAAATAGGTTACACAACGTTATCCTACGATCGTAATATACACCGTTCTAGATACCCAGGGTTTCGTAAGATTCACGATCTTAAATCAAGAGAATATTCGAATGGGTCAAGTCCAGGTGCTCTAGTGGGATAATTAATGCAAACACGAAGGTATAGAAACAAAAATTCAAATTTTCACGCAATAAGTCTCACACAGTGACTATAATTAGATAAAGCACAAAATCAACTACCAATTTGCAATCAAAGTTCAACACTTCAAAATAAAGCAAATAATTCCTAAATTTTCTAGCACAAGCAATGGTTGCCAAGCAATGATAACCCCCAGTCCTAATGATCACCCCACACGATGATCTGCTAGTGCGATAATGTAGAGTTTCAGCCAATTTACCAGAGCGGACTTGTCTGAGTCCGTAAATTTCGAGAGATGCGAATTTACTGCTTTAGGCCGCAATTTTTGGCCTAAAGTAATTCAGTAAATATATGGCAATTTCGACCGTTAATTCACCAAGGGCAAAATCGTCCAACTTTTTCTACGTAACCTGAAACAGAAAACTTCCAACACGAAAAATGTTAGAAATGACAAAAGGAACAAACTGCCTGAAGACAGTTTCGCCGGAATCCTCCACGCGCCGCCGCCGGAATCACGCGCCGAACACCCAGCACCGCCTTCGCCTGCACGCGAATGAATACTTTTCTGTAGCAAGAGCTTCTCTTAGACAAATTTATACTCGCTGCTAATTCATTGATAAACATGGAATAATTCCCCTTCTATTTGTCAATTAATATATCTTTGTTGAAAATTCCATCTGATTCTGAGCACCGTTCTGTTGCGGGACGAAATGGGTAACGTTCCCCAGCTGGATGACATGTAATGAGGAAAGTATCAGAAACGATGATGCCAGGTGAAGTTTTTGTGAACAGAAATTAGAATTATAATTTTTAGGCTGTGCCTATATTACAGAAAGTTGAACATGTTCGAGAGAAATTTGAGTTATATTTTGATATGGGAAGAGATTGAAAAAAATGAAGTTTTGCGCTTATCGAGTTAGTTTTGAACTCTTATCTTATATAATCTCAAAAATTGAATAGTAGCAAGTAATTTTAAGAATTTTAACATGTCAATAATTTACTATATATTTTCTAATAGTAGCATTTGGTGCCACTGACCCCACTAGAGGATGGGTGGGAAAGTTAGCAAGTTTATTGTGCAAAATTAATAACCACAACGGCTCACTGTTAGCCTATTGGACAACGTTAGAGCTTGTTTTTATTTTTGTTTTGACGCTTGCTATGTGGGTTAAAGTGGATGTACTGCCAATGGAATGATTTCGACAACATAGATTGATTTGCTTTATAATTTACTGACTTCACGAGATACCAATTGAATAGACTCAACAAGATTTGTTATTTGTGAAGCTATATATATATATAGAGATAGAGAGAGAGAGAGAGAGAGACACACACACACAGATAATGCCAAATAATTTGAATAAAATATTGTTCTTCGTCGTACTATTGGGTAAAGCTAGTAGCATCAAGTATGCTTCTCCGACTTGTTCACCAAATACAATAGCAAAAATACAACTAAGAAACTTTTCTTTCACATAAAGCAGTAAGCAAACTTGCTCACCATACTCAACGATGATATTTCTTAAAATGTGATCACGGTATATCCCTATTGAAAAAAAAAAAAAGTTTATTGAGATGTTAAATTACTGTGTGATATGCATGTAATGTCTTTTGAAAGTAAAGAATTGTTAAAAAAAAAAAATGTTATTTCCCCTATTCCCAAAATCAAATGATGACCATTCACATGACAATAACTATTGTTCTTTTCATTAATTTATAATCTTTCAGTCGACATCTTGTGCCTGCTGTATGTATATTTAACATCTAAATAACATTTTCGTGCTATGCAGATATTGAGCGCACTATTGTATAAAGTATCATAAAATTTTCAAACTCAAATTCTTGTAATTTCTAGTGTAGTGAAAACTCAGATGCAACATTTATATTTTCACTAAAGGACATGCTAATGTAAACGTATTTATAAGCAATAATGACTCATCCCAATTACGAAATACATACGAGACAACGTAATGAGCTAGATAAGGCATAAATCATTAATTTTGGTTGGACTCTCGTGTTCTCTAATTTTTTCAAATTATGTTCAACATATCGTACACATCGCGTTAGTGTTTCAAAAAGTTCATAAAATGAATAACATGCCTAGTGGAGAAAAGCTAGTTAGAAACAAGACTACAAGAGTATAACTTGCTTACAATTTCTCTTGTTAGTTTTTGGTGTTCCCGTCACCATCATTCAAAGAAAATTAAGAATTTGTCTGAGTTCTTCAATTCAAGTACAAGAAAGTGCCACATAATTTTGATGGATTCTCGATGAAATAATACTCCACTAAGAAGTTAATTCGATAATTTATTGAATTCTCTATTACCAAAAAGAAATAAGTCAAAATTCATTTTTATTAGAAAATTCGAAGACACTTTTTCACTAGAACTCAAAGTAAGTACATTGACGGACACTAGAAACTCACCATCAATTAATTGAATATCAAGCATTTGTGCTGCATTTGCTTGCAATTGTATACGCATCTTGAGAATGTCCTATACGTTCTACTATTTTATAACAAATATCAATCCTCGTGCAAAGGTACACATGTGCATTTATCAAATTAGCTCCCAAGTCTATAGAAAGAGACGCGGGAATCCAAACGATAAACAAGTAAGTGCAAAAGTCACTAGTTTGTCGACTAAGTGTTTCGATCATATAATAGGGAAATATGACAGAAACTTTTCTTTCGCATAAATCAGTAAGCAAACTTGCACACCATACTTAACGATAACATAATATTTCTTAAAATTGTGCGCACGGTATACCTCTAGGAAAAAAAGTCTATTGAGACATTAAATCACCTTGCAATACGCACGTGATGTCTTTTGAAACCATATAATTGCAATATATATATATATATATATATATATATATTTCTTCTATTCAGAAAATAAATGGTGACTATATTGTTATTTTCATTAATTTATATTCTTTTAGTTAGACATCTAGTGCATGTTGCATGTACATTTAACATCTAAGTAACATTTTTGTCATACAATGATATTGTGTGCTCTATTGTTAAAATAAAGTTGGAGATATGAGCACACGAAAAAAAGGTTGGAGACCATGACCACCTCACTTATAAAGGATGGCAATCCCCAAAAAAATTTATCCAACCAATAGTAAAACGTGTTAAGAGGCAATACTTGTCGAACATGCAACTCAAACATTTTGTTACGAGTAATGCTATTTAGCATAGGTTGTATTAGAACACCAGTTTAAGTGAAAAGGACACAAGAAGTCCAATTAAATCTAATTATGGTTCAACCATATCACTAATTTTTCTGTTGCAGTAAATCAGGTCATTAATTTGCAATTTGATAAATCGGACATTCAGGGCTTTGTCAAAATTTCAATCTCAAATTTCTTGTAATTTGTATCATAGTGAAAAGTCGAGGTGTAAAGTTAAAATTTCACCGTAATATAAATGATTATCTATTTTAATTTTAATTTCAATATTGTAGAGATTGATTACAAGCATGTATTATCAAATTTTCAAACTCAAATTATTGTAATTTATAAGTATAATAATTTATGGATTGATTACAAGCATGTATCATAGAGTTTTCAAAATCAAATTCTTGTAATTTCTAAGTGCTGTGAAAATTGAGATGTAACGTTTATATTTTTCACTAAAAGACACGCTAATGTAAATGTATTTACAAGCAATAATGACTCATCCCGTCTTTTGCATCGACATATATATGAGACAACACGATGAGCTAAATAAGGTATAAATTGTTAATTTTTGGCAGACCCACGTGTTCTATAATTTTTTCAACTTTTGTTCAACGTATTGTACACACTGTGTAAGCATTTTGAGAAGGTCACAAAGTGAAGAACTCATCTAGTGCCAAAAAGCTAGCTAGAAACAAGGCTACAAGGGCATTACTTGCTTACAATTTCTCTTGTTAGTTCTTGATGTTCTCACACCATCAGTCGAAGAAATTCAAGAATTTGTCTAAATTTCTTTAATTCAAGGACAAAAAAATGCTGTCATTATTCTGATTGATTCTCGATGAAATAATACATTACTAATAAACAGTGTGATGAGCGTGCAAAGGTAACAAATATGTATGTGCATTTATCTTGTTAGCTCCCGAGTCTACAGAAAAAGGCGTATGAATCCCAAAGGATATCAAACACGCAAGTGCAAAGGTCACAAGTACGTCATGTCCATTAAGTGTTACAATCATATGATACTAAGCAAACTTGCATAACATACTTAAAGATAACGTTATATTCCTTCAAATTGTACCGTATCAAATAAAAGTCGATTGAAACGTTAAATCATCATGCGCATGCGCGTGATGTGTGACTGAAAGCATAGAATTACAAAAAATTAAAAAATCTATTCCAAAAATTAAATGGTGACTACTCAAATGATGATAAGTATTGCTCCATTTCTTAATTTATACTCATTCAGTTCGACATCACATGCATGTTTTGTGTCTTAAAAATCTAAAAATAGTCATTTTCGTTATATGGAGATATTGTGCAGAGTGTTGTTAAAAAAGCTGGGGATATAGGCGCTCTAATAAAAGGTTGGGACAATGACAATTGACAGCCACACTTATAAATAGTAAAAGGTGGGAGCCTTTAAAGGAATTTGCCCTATAAATAGTAAAAGGTGTCAAAGAGGCAAGAAGAGGCAAGACTTTACTGAACATGAAACTCAAAGATTTCATAATGATCAGTAAATGCTATAATAAGAGCAATGGTCATAATCGTTTGGTTGTTTTTGCTTAACATTGTAGTAACCATATTAGGACACCATTTCGTAGAAATTAATAGATGTTACGCGAATCGAATACATAATCACATAAGTAAGTTTTTCAACCACAAATCAAGTGTCACAAAAAAACTAATACAGTTAAAACAAAGGGAAGTCACATACCACTGAGTCGAAGTTACAAAATACCTTCAACGTTCTAACGAGGTACTGCAATATTTGCTAGCCATATTTTGCAAAGATTTGAATTGTTCAGATGTCTTTTAGGTTAGGGAAAATATTTTCATAGTTTTTTAACAAATTGTTGTCATATTAATCCTTTAGATTAGGAAACGTATCAAATTGATTATACAAAACAATCTTCTAAGAACCGGTATTTAATAGATCATTTTTCACACTCTATATACACGTCCTGAATTTTGTTAAAGGTCTGTTATTTCTCCAAAAGTAAGTTAATTTATAAGGAGTTATCAATTTTTTCCTTGTCCTTTGATAATTATTAGTCTTTCAGAAGATTATTTTTTTATTTCTTTTTATTCTAATTATTTCATAATAAATTTTGTAACATAATATGTTCCATTTTGTAAAATTATGTTATAAAATATGTTATATTTTTGTGAAATTGTGTTATGCAAATTTCACCACCCATATTCTACTACTATTGGCGTTGCTCCCATGCACCATCGCCACCATCACTTGTAACACGGTGTTTTACAAAAAATTTGTTGTTTATTTCCACCAACACCATAACCGTTAGAACCACTGGTACTGTTGATCCCACCACTTACAACAATAATTGTTAGACTCCCGCGGCCCATCACTTGTAATACCTATTTTTATATCACTACCCTACACCATCACCACCAGTTGTAACATATATCATTATACTGTCATCACCAGACCACCACGACCTCCTCCTCCTCCTCCATCGTTGTTGCACCCAACATGTTTAATATACCGTGTTACTCCACCGTCGCCCTCATCACTTCATGGTAAACCCACCACCAAGTCACCATCGAAATGTCATCACCGTAAAAAATAAACTCCTCAAACACACCACGCAACAATCAAATCCGACACCACAATTGTCATTGCAACCAATACCAACAAAACAAAAACAAAAATGAATACAAACTCAAACACAAACACATACACACAAAAACCAAACAGATTCAATGTTTGATTTGGTTTCGAAAGCCAAGTGAAACACATACACGTTCATCTATCATTGTCGCCGATGCAAGCACCACCACCATCCACATCCACATTACTATCACCACAAGAACCAGAGCACCATCGCCTTCACCATAAACAACTATAACTAGTACCATATTTGCACCCACAACCATTTCCTATTTCCATCACTATCATCCCCATCGACCATTGTTCCTCTCCACCTCTAACAACGAAGATCACCACTGTCACCATCTCATAACTTAAACCCCGATCCTCCAACACCACCAAAACTTGAAGCAGAAGAAGATGCAATTTGGGTGGTGGGCCAATTTTTTTATTGAAAAATCTTGTTTATACATTGCCATTCTACATAATCTTTAATAGATTGATGAGGTATCAAAATGAAAGTGGGGATTTTATTTGGTTAGTTAAATTTTGACCCAACCAAATTTTTGTCGCATCATCTATTGATAGATGAATCTGTAAGTTGTAATACATATGTAGCACAAACTTCAATTCCCTTGTTTGGTTGCTTGTGTTATGGTTAGTTTTTTATTTTAAAGTCAATAATTATAGAATAAAAAGGTAGCACAATTTAGTTCGAAATCTCATAATAAATTCGGTCGCTGGGTGTAATTTTCATAAATAAATCCCTACTACCATTAACAAGTTTTAATTTTTTTCAACTCCTAAAAATCTCCTACTTCCTTACTTCGTTAATATAATTTGGTCATATTGATTTCCATATTTAGGCATGCTTCCTGATTTATGTCCAGCGACGATCAGGACTTCTGCGACTAATGTTAGATTTCTTCTGCTGCAAATATGATTGTATTACTAAATTGATAATCGTAGTTTGAAATTTAATGACTATTCTTGTCTCTGACAATTGTATTCGATTTACCGAACACAATTCCCGAGTATGTGACTCAAAGTTTTAAACGCAGGTGAGATTGTGAAATTTCTCATCAAAATCAGTGATAACTGTTACCTGCTTCATTATCGTTGAAGGCGGAAATAGGTTTTCACGGTGAGAACGCAGAATGCCAGCTGAATTTTTTAATTTTAGGATGTCGATTTTGTACTGAAATGAGTCCTGATATAGAAGGGAACTAGGTGTAATTTTAGGAAATAGCTGTATATATATATATAGACACCGGACTTTTGAACTTCAAACTATGTGCCTGATATATGCTTCGGTATATACTTAATCACTCAACTATTATTTTTTCTTTATAAATTCATTCGGTTTTAATTGATGTAATTCAATTGAAAAGTGACCTATGAACAATGATTGTGTAACAAGATCTGTAAATAGATTCTATTTTTTCATTGTACAAGTGAAAAGTGATAAGAGTACCATTTGTTCTCTCCTTTCCTTCTATAATCTTCTTGCATACTTCATTTACATTTTGTATTTTCAAAATCAAATTTGTATTTTGTTACACTGCAAAAGTAGAAAATAAACATCATGAATTAGTTTATCAAAATTCTTGGAATTTCAATTGTTGTCGTTAATTGCATTTATATTTTGGTGATGGATAAATATTATTTAAAAAAGGACATAGTAATGTGCCTTAGACTTGAGAAGTTTAAATTCTTCTAGATATTACACAGTTATCTCACAAATGGCCTATTTGGCAAGATATTTGGAAAGTTGAAACTCTTTTCGGACGTGTTTGGATTATGTATTATAGAAGTGATTTGACTTGGTAGAAGAACTTTAGAGGAAACTAATCTAATGGCCCGTTTAGTAGTTTTTTCTTCTTGAAAAAGAATTTTCCAAAAAATGTTATTCTAGGTCAACTTCCTCGAAATGCTTTTCTAGCCAGACAAAGTATTTTTAGAAAAATATTTATATATGTTTAAAATCAATTTCTTAATCTCGATTGGCTTTTAGAATTCCCGCCAAACGGACTATAAGGTAGTTTCCTTATGAAACTTTTTTATAAGAAGTAGAAACACTACCAAACAGGCCCCAACAACATTTTATACTAATTAACACCCTAACCATGTTCACTGATGGAGCCTAATATTTTTTATTGCAAGGTCAAAATTAAGCTACAATTTTTTCCAGTTTAATGAAAATAATTTAATACATTACTAAAAACGCCGCCTACGCATTTTCATACTTTGAAATAATCGTAAATTTGTATCGTTCTCTATAGTGTGAAATACATTGTCTTCCATACACACAATTAGACTATCATTCAACCGTCGAATCTCCAATATAGTTGCGTGGTTCAAACTGTGGGTTAAGGACTTTGAGGAGTTTGGTGTTGAGGTAGAGAAAAAAAGGCAGTTGGTTGTCGGTATCGGTATAGATGAACTAAGTAGGATAAGGCAATTATTTTTATAAAAATACAAATCTAAGTACCGGAAGAAGAATGGAATTCGAGTTTTGAGAGAAATTGAGAGGCAGAGAGTTGAGGGAAGAAAGTCTGGCAAATAGTAGGACAAAAAAAAGTATAGTACACCACCATGACAACAATAATGTACGGCAACGGTTGGATACTTCTGTCGTCCGGGTTAAAGGTTGAACCGGCTTCCTAATCCTAAAGTTTTTGGCATTTAGGTTAAAAATTTGTAAATATTTTTCGTGTTTAGAATTCAGTATATAGAATTTAGTCGAATTTCATTTTCTTATTTTAAAATTTTATTTTTCAAAGTTAATCATTAATTTTTATAATGCATTTCGTATTAATCACAAGTTTTACATGCTTATCAGCCACTCATTTTTTTCAAAAGTAAAATTTAGCTCTGATTTGAGCCCCATTATGGTGAAAAAAAAAAAAGTATTTTGAAATTGTGAATATTTGGAGATCGTGTGATTAAAAAAGAATAAAAAATAAAACCATTTTATAAAAAAATATGAGGTTGAAAATGAGTTTTGATAAAAAGGAGGCGAAACATAGGCTTAGTAAAATAAAATGAAACCCAAAAGGCTTAATATAAACTAGAGAAAATTAGGAGTCAAATTCCAATTTTCTAGTATACAAACGATTCTCCTTCTAAAGTGAAGTTTTGTCTCCCTGATCTATTCAACGTTGTGAGATTGGATCTCCTCATGATCGAAATCAACAACGTGGATAATAAAATTGCATGTCACTTTCAAATGAATTGAAGTTGAAGAAAAAGAATCGTAAAATCACTTAGAGTGTGTTTGATTAACATGGAAAATATCACCTAGAAAATAAAATATTTTCCATCTTTTATGGAAAATAAAAACCACCTCTACCCAAAGAAAATGTTTTTCTTAAAAACAAGGAAAATTAGGCATATTTTCAAAAGTTGGAAAATATTTTTCATGGAAAAAAATAGCAATCAAACACTCTAAGTAGGAATTTGGATGGAAAATTGATATTTTCCATGAAAAATTAATGTAATCAAAAACACCCTTAGGGTATGTTTGATTCACTTCCAATTCCATGAAAAATGTTTTCCATTTTCTACCTTTGTTGGTGTTTGATAGGCATTTTTTCTTGGCAATTGAAATTCCATTTTTGCTTCACACGGTGACCATTTCTTGCTTTTCATTGAATTTGTTTTCCCACCTATATGGTGGGAAATCGAATTCCATGTTTTTTTTTCCTTTTTTTTTTTTGCAATGAAAACAAATTCTAAGAATTTTGCAATGGAAACAAATTTCATCCCCAATACCAGTAAATTATATCCCTTTAATTGATAATTTTCATATAAAACAAAGTTAAACGAATACTAAAAAACACTTTTTATTTCAACATCTTCCACGTGAAAAATTATACTAATCAAACACAATAATTTACAATTCTCAGGAAAACATTTACTAGGAAATTCGATTCCCTAAAATTCGTTTTCAATTCAATTCAATTCCATCTTTACAATCAAACGGACCTTTAATATTTTGCTAACTTTGACATGAAAGTTACAAGTTGCACCTTGTCAATTTGAAGATTAAAAACATTTTGACATTGCTTAAAGAGTTGGAGAACCCAACTCTAATTTTCCATTAGAAAATCTTATTCTAAACTTGTCAATGAAAAAATCTCTCATTTATTAGTGTAATTTGCTAGTTGTAATATTGTTAAGATCTGTTGTGGCATTTGGCTATTCCCTTAACACTTCACAGCTACACTAACTCTTATTAACAAATAATAAGATGCCATTTATTTAAAATGACATGGCGTCTTAGACAACTTATTGCTAAATTGTTAGCGGGTGTGTAGAAAACAAGTTGGTAGTCAGCATTAAGTAACAGTTCTTGTGTACCTTCAATGATTCAGAATCAATTAAAGAGAAGACAACGTGCACATTAAAGGTCACGTAAGAGTCTCATTAATTAGAGCACCCAACAACACGATTCTACTTGCCGTTTCTACATACGTACTTACCACAAAATATATTGACACTACATCTAATAATATACACCAGTACAATATTAAATATTCACTCATCTAATAAAATTAAAAATATAGCCGTCTCCTACCGTAGACAATAACCGGACCAACACCCCACTCTATATATACCCCCTAATCCTTTTCATTATTTCACACATCATCCAAATTGCGATCCCTCGAACAGGTAAAAAATACTAAGATGTATAGTTCAACGAGGCAAAGCGAGGCGTTGGACTCGCTAGAGACGGTGATGCGGATGGCCACCGGTAGTGCGGTGGTGATATTCAGCGTGAGTACGTGTTGTATGTGCCATGCAGTGAAGAGGCTCTTCTGTGGCATGGGAGTGAACCCAAGTGTTCACGAGATAGACCAAGATCCCCGCGGTAAAGAAATTGAGAAGGCACTTATGACGCTTCTCGGAAGCTCCTCGGCCATGCCGGTGGTGTTCATCGGCGGCAGACTTGTTGGTACTATGGACAGAGTTATGGCTTCACATATTAAAGGTACATTAGTCCCACTTCTCAAGGAAGCTGGAGCTCTCTGGCTTTGATCAATTCTGGTACTAATAGGACAATGCTTGTTTGTTATTCAGTACAAAATCGTCAATTTTATGGGAAGAGAATGAACTCTCGTATTCTTCAAAAGGTATTTTTGAAGTTGGCTGATTCTTTCGCGATTTTCTTAAGACTGTGTGGATTTGTAGAGGTTCTATTTTAATTATGTTTAGTGCTCCATAATCTTTATTGCCAGTTTTTGTTTCTTTCTGAATAATATTGTGAGCACGTGGACCAGTTTGACAAGATTTTGAAAAATCAAAAGTTCTTCCAAACTTGTTTTGATATTTTTCAAGAAGTATTCAATCTGATTAGAACATAATACACTTTTAAAAAAAGTAGAAGTAAAAGCATAAGATTTATCGAATGGGTTCATAGTCATATAAGCACACAAAGGTAGCAGTGTGAGTCTAACTAATACCTATGACACTAACATGAGTATGCTAAGGCAACAATGTGAGATGGAATAATGCTCCAACACCACCAAAACTTTTGTTGTTTATTTCCACCATCACCGTGACCATTAAAACCACTGCCACCTTTGATCCCACCACTTGCAACAATAATTGTTAGACTCTCATGGCCCATCACATGTAATATTTAGGGGTACTTACAAAAATACCCTATATTTTTGGATTGTTTTGAAAAAAAAAAAGCATTATAAACTTGGATTAAATGGTAATTACTTAAAATTGAACGTAAAATATACGCTCAAAACCTAAACTCACAACAATTCTCATAAATCAGCCTCCAATATGCAAAAATCAAAGGTAAATTGAAAGGAAAAAGAGGAAATCTTCCACAAATACATAAACAAAGTTTGTTCATTCCTCTCGATCCACAAAAACATTGAAAAATCTGGAAAAAAAAAGTCGAGATCTTCCACAAAAACACAAACAAAATTACAGGTATTTTTATGTTTTGGATTCCATGATTATCACTCATTATCCATCTCATTTTTGTTTGAATTTCATGATTAGATTTAGTTTAAATCTCATAATGTATAATTAACATTTATGAAGTTTCTTTTTGACGATTTTATTAATTTGATTGGAAACATGTATGAAAATAAAATTGTTGAAGTTGAGTGGATTGTGTCGATGCATATGAAAAATTAGTTTTGAATCAATTACATTGATGCTTGCAAGGTTTTTGACAAAAAGATAATGTGAAAAATTGACATTCTATCACTTTTTTCAAAAAAAAAAAAGTCACAGCATCTCTTTTAAGCAATTAACTAGGCATGCACGTGTGAGTTTTTGAAAATTTGAACGTACATATTAAAGCTCTATTTTCTGGTAATACACATGAGAAAAAAACTTTAAAACAATTGCATTGATGCTTGCAATGTGTTTACTCAATGGAGAATGTGAGAAAGTGGAGTTCTGTCACCTTTCTAAAAAAAAGTCACAGCATCTCTTTTGAGCAATTAATTAGGTATGCATGTGTGAGTTTTTGAAAATTTGAACGTACATATTCAAGCTCTATTTTCTAGTAGTACACATTAGAAAAAAAATTTAAACCAATTTCAATGATGCTTGCGATGTGTTTGCCTAAAGGAGAAGGTGAGAAAGTGGCATTCTGTCACTTTTCTCAAAAAAAAAAAAAAAAAAAAAGTCACAACATCTCTCTTGAACAATTAGCTATATATACATGTGTGAGTTTTTGGAAATTTGAATGTATATATTCAATCCATATTTTTTGGTAATACACATGAGAAAGAAAACTTTGAACGAATTGCATTGATACTTGCAATGTGTTTGCTCGTAAGAGAATGTGAGAAAGTGGAATTTTGTCACTTTTCTTAGAAAAAGTGATATTTTGTGACCTTTCTCCAAAACAGTCACCATTTATCATTAGAGCAATTAATCAGATGCATACGTGTGTTTTTTTTTTGAAAGTTTGAATATATCAATTCATACCTTGTTTTTTGGTAATACATATGAAAAAGAAAACTTTGAATCGACTACATGGATGCTTGCAAGATGTTTGATCATGAAGAGTGACATTCTGTCACCTTTATCAAAAAATGACATTGTGTCACTTTTCAACGAAAAAGAGACATTCATTACCTTTCTACAAGAACAGTCACCCTTTATTATTGGAACAATTAACCGGATGCATACGTATGCTTTTTTGAAAGTTTAAACATACCAATTCATGCTCTGTTATATGAGAATACATATGAAAATGAAAACTTTGAATCAATTACATGGATGCGTGCAATGTGTTTACATATGGAGAGGGTGACATTCTGTCGCTTTTCTTAAAAAAAAAAAAAGGTGACATTGTGTCACTTTTTTACAAAAAAGTGACATTTTGTGACATTTCTCCAAAGCAGTAACACTTTATCATTGGAGCAAATAACCAGATGTATACGTGTGCTTTTCTGAAAGTTTGAACATACCAATTTATACCCTGTTTTCTGGTACTACATATGAGGAAAAAAAAACTTTGAATCCACTACATGGATGCGTGTAAGGTGTTTGCTCATGGAGAGTGTGACATTCTATCATTTTTTCTCAAAAAAAGTGACATTGTGTCACTTTTCTCTGAAAAAGTGGCATTCTGTCACATTTCGATGCATACATGTGCTTTTTTGAAAGTTTGAACATACTAATTCATGGCCTATTTTCAAGTAGTATATATGAAAAAGAAAACTTCGATTCACTTACATGGATGCATGTAAGGTGTTTGCTCATGAAGACTGACATTCTATCACGTTTCTCCAAAAAAGTGACATTGTGTCACTTTTCGACAAAAAAGTGACATTCTGTGACCTTTCTCCAAAACAGTCACAATTTCTCATTGGAATAATTAACTTGATGCATACTTGTGCATTTTTGAAAGTTTGAACATACTAATTCATGTCTTGTTCTCTGGTAATATATATGAAAAAGAAAACTTTGAATCAAGTACATAGATGCGTGCAAGGTGTTTACTCATAGAGAGTGTGACATTTTGTCAATTTTTTCAAAAAAAAGTCATAACATTACCATATCATTTGAGCAATTAAGTAAATGTATACATGATTACGTTTGTATTTTTTGAAAATTCGAATATACCAATTCAATTCCTGTTTTTTGGTAATACATATAAAAAAGAAAATTTTGAATTAATTACATTGATGCATGTAAGGCTTTTGCTTAAGGAGAATGTAATTCTGTCACTTTTCCATAGAAAAGTGACAGAATGTCACTTTTTCAATAAAAAGTTACATCATATCATTCGAAAAATTAACTAGATGCATACGTGTACATTTTTTGAAAATTTGAACATACCAATTAAGCACTGTTTTTTGGTAATATATATGAAATAGAAAAACTTCGAATCAATTGCATTGATGCATGAAACATGTTTGTTTAAAGAGAATGTGAAAAAGTGACATTCTTAAAAAAGTCACGGTATCTCACTGGAGCAATTAACTAGATGCATATTACTCTGTCACTTTAAAAAAAAAAAAACTCACAATTTTTTTGCAATCTTTTTCCAGGTATGGATAAAATTAATGTTTTCGTTTGTTATGGAGACAAATGGACACAAGATAATGAATATACAAGTGAAAAAAATCATCGAAATTGTTGTCTTAATGGATTGCACGTACAACATCCTTGCGTGCACGATATTTTCTGTAATGAAAGTAAGTTCATCAACACAAAGAATACAAATACAATATAGTGTGGCATTGTGTTGTTTTTGTTGTTGTTATTGTTAGCAGTAGCGATGTAGTGGTGGCAGCGGGATGTGATGAAGAGTGTTTTGTGATCAATTATTTGGTTGATTTGTGACCAAGTATTGGTAGTAGATCGAGAGCAGGGTGGAGCGTTTGGTGTATATGACCAAATATTTGGTTCTTTGTGACTAACAATTAAATTGTAACCTTAAAATTCGTTAATTTGTGACCTATAAATTTTTTTATTTGTATCCCATGAAATAAACTATGTAAAATTAAAAAGTGATGCAATGTCACTCTTTTATAAAAATTGTCACTTTTTTCGTAATTCAAAAAAGCGACACAAACTTAAAAGAAGTGGCAAATTAAAAAAAAAAAAGTGACACACTCAAAAAGTGACAAAATGAAAAAAATAAAAAAACACACAAGCTCAAAAAAATAAAAATAAAAATAAAAAAATGACAGACACCAAAATAGCATCATTCATTTGCGCGGAACCAGTAATCATGTTCTTAACATAATCAACATGTTCAGTACAATTCACGTGAGTGTATTAGCGATTTTTAACATAATAAGCATGTCTAGGACAATCCACGTGATATAAATCACAAGTAACATTATAGTAGCAAATGTGATAACAATTGCATTGAAGAGAAAAAAAAATGATGAGAGAACATAAGGAAATAATCGGGGCGGGGAATACATAGTGGGACAAAACCTTTCATAGAAAATCTGATAAAATAAAATAAAATAAAGCCATCAACCTAGCAATAATTAATGGTTGTGACCTTAAAACCTCTGCTGCTTCTTCTACCTCTAGCAAGCTCAAATTTCCTACCCTTGGCTTGCACATTCAGCTTGGTGTGGCTGTGTGGAACACTAGGAGTTGGACCAAAGTGCTTCGCTCCCTCACGAGACTTCACGAGTCCTCTAAGAAGTACCTGCATCAAAATGGCACAGTTAGCTATTTTAGGTTTCATAACAGCATAAGGTTTTTGTAGCACAAACTGAAAAGGCAAAATTTACCAGCAAAATCATAGCTGTAAGCAAGACCAAAACAATTGAACATTGAGCAAAAAAAAAAAAAAAAAAAATCTTTAACAAAGCAATTTTTATGAGTAACAAAATCCATATCAAACCTTAAATACTAGTTCAAAGGAAACAATGAATCAAACTATCAAAGTAGTGAACACAACAATCATTGCATAATTGAAATCACTGACAAAATGATATTCATGTTATTGGTTAAAAATCTCATTTCAACCGTTCTATACTACCAACTATATCAAACTCTAGCAACAATAAAATTATCAAGAAAAAGAAATTAACAGAAAAAGACTGGAATATTCACTACCGTGTTTTGCCCAAGAGGAGCTCTGAGCTAGCTGATTAAAAGTTAAGCATTTTCCTCCTGCCTTCTCAATTCTTGCCCTTGCTTTCTCTGTGAATCTCAAAGTCGTTACCTTCATTGCGGGGACTTCATAAGCCCGAATATCATCAGTTACACAGTCTCAACAAGCATTGCAATTTTGTCTTCCTTTCCCTTCATGAAGTGACAAGACGAGAGAGAAAGCGAGGCCTTGTTAACCTTGCTCATGAACAGTCTCTTCAATATAACTGCATTGAACTTGCTTCCAGTTCTCCTCACGAGGAATCGACACAGCTTAACGAGAAGTTGGAGGTAAATATCATTGGATTTAGGAGCAGTGCGCTTGGTTTTCTTGCTTTTACCTCCGGCGACCAAATCAATACCCGTGGCTACTGTTGGTGGTGCTACTGCCTTTCGCCGTGCCTTCGGTGATAAATTTCAACAAAAATGTCCGCAACATAGGCTTGTTTCGCAAGGTTTTCTGATTGCAGGGGTTTCAGATTTGGATTTTTTTTCATGAGTCTTGAACGTAATTAATACGGTAATAATAGTTTTAAATTAGTTTTAAGGTATTAATCAAATATTTAAATTTTTTAGGGTACTACACCTAATTTTCCCTAATATTTATTGTTATATCACTACACGACACAGTCACTGCCAATTGTAACATTCATCATTATATTGCCATCACCAGACCACCACCACCTCCTCCTCCATCGTTGTTGCACCCAACATGTTTAATATACCATGTTACTCTACCATCGCCCTCATCACTTCATGTTAAACCCACTGCTAAGTCACCATCGAAACGTCATCATCATAAAAAATAAACTCCTCAAACACACCACGCAACAATCAAATCCAACACCACAATTGTCATTGCAACCAAAAAAAAAAAAAACACAAACACATACACATACACACACACACACACAAACCAAACAGATTCAATGTTTGATCTAGCTATAGATCTGGTTTCGAAAGCCGAGTCAAACACATACATGTTCATCTGCCACCATCGTCGATGCAAACACCACCACCATCCACATCCACATCACCATCACCACCAGAGCACCATCGCCTTCACCATAAACAACTATAACTAGGACCATATTTGCACCCACAACCATTGCCTATTTCCATCACCATCATCCCCATCGACCACTATCCCTCTCCACCACTAACAATGAAGACCGCCATTGTCGCCATCTCATAACTTAAACCCCGATACTCCAACACCACCAAAACTTGAACGAGAAGAAGATGCAATTTGGCTAGTGGACCAATTTTTTGACTTGGGCTAGAGGGTTCATGGAGAGTGGTGGAAAAAGGGGTAGTGGCGGTCGCTGCCAACCGTGGGACAGTAACAAATGTCACGTTAGGGTATGTACTATTATAAAAAAAAATCATATGTGTATGATATCGAATAAGTAGTAAATTGATTAAACTAGATATCGTTCGATAGTTTAATTTAATTAATACCTAATTAATTTTATCAATCCTGGCTTTATTTGACAAATCAATGTTTTAGACGATTGAAATGAACTAATAGAAACTCAATTATAATGAAAATAATCAAACTAATTAAAATGATCACAAATTCAATTTTGAAAAAATGCGAAGATTTGAAAGTGTTAGGACTTTATGAATTGACCATATATTATCCTATTTAAGTTCATCTATGACGTTTTGACAAAATTTCATTAATTTACTTTATGATCTCTCGATAAAAATCAAAGCAATCTCACAGACCATTCATAGATTGGCCAAAAATATGAACGGAATAAGAATGATAGTAAAAGCTCAACTTAAATTCAAATTTGATATCAAAATGTAGTAATTAAAATTTAATTATCAAAAGCTAGGTTCATCAATTCGTCCTTACAAATTAAAATTTAACCCCTCGTAATAGGATTTATAAAACAGAACATATAAATTGAATACAATACCGGATTATATGAAGAAAAGTAGAAGAAAATTTAAACTTGAAGCCATGGACTTCGCAACTGTTGGGTTTTTGATACCCAATAAATCCCGGGCTATGATGATAACGTGGGTTAATATTATTTCATAGGTATAGGCCGATGAATGAAATAAGTCCAACAACCAAGTCCATGAGCTACACACGGCCCAATTGTATTCCTTATGGATGGCTTGAATCTTGGCCCGTTTACCCCTTTAATGCCTCGGGCAAAGCCCGTGCCCCCAAAAGGGGGCTCGGCCCGAGCTTAGGCTCGGGTCTATCGAGCCCCGAGTCGAGCCGAATCGGGCTTTTCCCGAGCCGAGCCACGGGCGGCCCGAGCCGGCGAGCCCGATTGCCATCCCTAATCTCACAGACCATTCATAGATTGGCCTAAAATATGAATGAAATAAGAATGATAGTAAAAGCTCAACTTAAATTCAAATTTGATATCAAAACGTAGTAATTAAAATTTAATTATCAAAAGCTAGGTTCATCAATTCGTCCTTAAAAATTAAAATGTAACCCCTCATAATAGGATTAATAAAACAGAACATATAAATTGAATACAACACCGAATTATATGAAGAAAAGTTGAAGAAAATTTAGTCTTGAAGCCATGGACTTCGCAACATAAAATTTCTTATTCGTCTTCTTTGAACTTCAAGAAATCTACCAAGAAATTGTATTCTTCAAAATATTGTGTAATTTTATCCCTCAATCCAAGATTTGGGTTTTTGTAATGAGTTTGACTATATATAGGTTTGAATTGAGTTCCCAAAATTTTGTGTAAACTGTAAAGTATAAACCGTGTTTCTCAAAAAATACAACTCTTTTATGGATGCTAATTTGGATGGACGGCCACATGGCTACCCCGGATTAGCTCTAATATTTTCACTTGGATTGTGCTTCTTTAAGAGGAAGCTAGACCATTGGATTCCACCTACAACCAAGATTAAACCTCCCCACTATGAGACTGCTAGGGGTTGGAAAGGTTGAGATCACTTTTCATTTTCTATTGATCTCTAGGTTTCTCGTGTCTCTCTCTTCTGGACTTTCAATCTTCTTCTGGTTTCTTTGATCTTTAATTTCATATGAGTTTTCTAGCCAAAATTAGTGGTTGAATCTGTGTGATTCGTGTTGCTACAATAATCATGCTTGAAATAGTGGCTGATTTGGAATCTGTAGTTGTTGCAAGAAGTTCTTGGTCGTGTTTTTTGTTAGGTCTTGTAATTTAAGAGATCTATGTGTAGATCAACGATTAAGTCTGAGTCTGATTGCGTTTTCTATATTTGTACTCTCTTTTTGGAAGGTTTTCATGTGCTTAGTAATCGGGCTAATCTTTGAGACCCCAGATTACGCGATTGCTGAATTGGGTGAACAATTTACGGTGTTCTTTTACATTTCTTGCGCTGTGGTTGTGGTTTATTTTCTGTTTTCTTTAATCGTGTGAGAAAAGAACCTTTACAAATGTATTAGAACCTTAGAGCTCACTAGAGGTATAAGTCTTTTTGAACAAAAATTCTTTGGGATCAATTTTTCTTGGTCTAGTTCCTTTCTGGAGGAAAAACTTGGTTGAAAGTGGTAAGCCTATAACTGCGATCTTTCAGTAATAAGATGAGTTTCTTGGCCTTGGAGTGGTACTAGCTCGATGTTCTTTTTTACTATAAAGTCAGTATATGGTGAGAACATTTTAATTTTCAGGCTTCTATATAGTAATTTCTATTTTTGATATTTAATATAAGACATATGCATCATGCATGGGATACATGTTTGTATGAGTATTGTGACTTGAATTGCATATCTTTGTCATTGTAAGTATACAGTGTTAGTTAAGTTCTTGAATATAATTTGGTGCAATTACTTGATTACAAGGATAACTTATTCTGTATCAAATATTATTGCTCTTATTTCAATTTGGTGCACCTATATCTACTTTAAATCTTTGAAAAATTTTCAAAACCTTTTCTGCTCATTAGTTGATATTTAATTCAAGATTACACTGTGTCCATGAGTATAGGCCACCCTTTTACAGAACTCGAGATGAGTTCGAAGGTCGAATTGTTCCAATTCGATGAAAATGGAGATTATTCAATATGGAAGCAAAAAAATGAGAGCCATTATGATTCAACAGAGGGTTCTAAGGCCATTGATGATCTTGAAACCTTTTCTATTGAACTTAAGGCAAAACCGTATGAAATTGCTTATAGTTCCATAATTCTACATTTGTCTGATAATATTGTGAGACAAGTTGATGAAGTCAAAACCGCTAGAGCCCTATGGACTGCTCTTAACACTATGTTCTTAACTAAAACACTACCAAACAAAATTTATCTCTTGGAAATATTGCTTAGCTTTAGAATGGACCCTGGAAAGACTTAAAGGTAAATTTAAATGAATTTAGTATCATAGTGAAAAGCCTTGCACATAATGAGAAGAAATTTGATGACGAAAACCTTGTTGTAATCCTACTAAATTCATTACCTGATTCATATAAAGACGTCGAAAATAAATAAAATACTCAAGGATAAACTAACTCAAACTACAGTCATTGATGCTAAGATCTAGGGGGTTAGAAGTTAAAAATGAATCTAAATCTAATCCTAGAAATGAGAGCATGTTTGTAAAAGGAAGACTTGAAAAGAGAGAAAATAATTTTCCCACAAAGAAGGGAAAAGGGAAACCCAAAACTAGATCAAAGTCTAGAGACAAGAGCAATAAGAAGTGCTACAATTGTGGAATATTGAGACACTTCAAAAGGGATTGCTTTGAACCAAAAAGAAAACAAAGGGAGCTGAATAATGGAGAGTTAAACAATAATACTATGGATTCTGATGTTGACAGTCTCTATGTTATGACTGTATCTAGTGAGGAAGTCAATAAAGATTGGATATTAGATTCAAGATATACTTTTCACATGTGCCTTATGAAATTCTGCTTCTATAAAGAAATAGAACCTAGGAAAGTGTATATGTGGGATAACAACTTACAAACCGTTGTTGGAATTGGAGACATTGCCATAAAAATGCATGATAGCACTGTCAGACCAATCTTGAATGTAAGATATGCTCTTAATATGAAGAAAAAAAACCTGATATCCTTACGGATTCTTGAAGATGAGGGACATACCTTCAAGTCTGACAACAAGGTACTACAAATAATGAGAGGACAAAAAAGAAATGGGTTGTACTACATTGAAGGTAAAATTATAACTATCCCTAGTTCCAATCTTCTCATTGTTACTGAAAATAAAATTGAATTGTGGCATAAGATAATGGGACATATTGGGAATAAAGGGTCAAAATCTTTAAGTAATCAAAAATTACTTGGGAAAAATTTAGTTGAAAATTGGAGTTTTGTGAAACCTATGTTCTTGGAAAATTTCACAGAGTAAGCTTTGAAACATGTTCACATGTTATCAAGAAACCCTTAGACTTTGTCCATGCGCACCTATGGGGGCTTGAAAGTACCCCTCTTTTGGAGGTAATATATATTTCTTATCCATTATTGATGACTATTCCAGAAAGGTGTGGGTCTTTCCTTTAAAGGCTAAGTCAGAAACTTTTCAAAAATTCAGAATATGGCTGAAAACCAACTGGATAAAAAATTAAAAACTCTAAGGACTGACAATGGTTTTGAATTCTGTAATTCTGAATTTGAAAATTTCTGCAAACAGAAAGAAGTTAAGAGGCATAGGACTATTAAAAATACTCCTCAACAAAATGGAGTGGCAGAAAGAATGAACATGACCTTAATGAATAAGGCCAGATAAATGCTAATCAATCCAGGCCATGCAAGAGGGTTCTGGGCTGAAGCAATGTGTATACCTGCATATTTGATTAACAGATCACCTTCCAATTCTATTGGATTTAAAACACACAGGAATTATGGACTAGCAAACAACCGACCTCTCCAATATTAGGGTGTGTGGATGTGTTGCTTATGCACATCAAATTGAAGGGAAATTAGACCCTAGGGCAACAAAATGTATCATATTGGATTACCCTGAAGGTGTAAAAGGTTACAGTTTATGGGTATTAGGGGTACAGGGCATAAAGATCATTAACATTAGAAATGTGAAGTTTAATGAATTTGAGATGCCATGTTTAAAACAAAAAACTAATACTTCTGCTGAACCCGATAATAATATGGCTGAAAATCAGGTTGATCCTATAGATGATACTTCTCTTCAGGACTATCAACTAGTAAGAGATAGAGAAAGAAGGCAGGTGAAACCCAACCTTAAATATGAATCACGGAGTCTAACAGATTTTACCTTAATGTCCGGTGAAGTTATAGAACAAACTGAACCTACTTCTTATGAAGAAGCAGTCAGAGGACCAAATTTTGGGAATTGGTTAAGACTTGAAAATCTAAGAATCATAGGATTACACAATGTACATGGATTTACAAATTAAAAGAAGAGAAAAATCCTACTGTTCCTTTAAGATACAAGGCAAGACTTGTAGCCAATGAGTTTACCCAAAAGAAGGAATAGATTACAATGAAATATTTTTACAAGTGATAAAATATAAGATCATTAGGCTAATCCTAGCATTTAGTGGCTCATTTCAATTGGGAACATGAACAATTGAATATTAAGACAGCCTTCTTTTATGGTAAACTAGATGAATATATTTACATTATTTAGCCTCAAAGTTTTGAGGTGAAAGGTAAAACTGATTGTGTGTAAGTTGCAAAAATCATTGTATGGACTTCTTAATCTTAATTGGCTTTCAGAATTCTTGCCAAACGGACTATAAGGTAGTTTTCTTACGAAACTCTTTTATAAGAAGTAGAAACACTACCAAACAGGCCCAACAACATTGTGTACTAATTAACACCCTAACCATGTTCGCTGATGGAGCCAAATATTTTAAAATTAAGCTACAATTTTTTCCAACAATATAACATTAACGAAAATAATTTAATACATTACTAAAAACGTTGTCTACGCATTTTCATACTTTGAAATAATCGTAAATTTATATCGTTCTCTATTTTGTGAAATACATTGTCCTCAATATACACAATTATACCATTACTCAGCCGTCAGATCTCCAATACAAATGCGTGGTTCAAACCGTGGGTTAAGGACTTTGAGGAGTTTAGTGTTGAGGTATAGAAAAAAGACAGTTGGTCGTCGGTATTAATATAGATGAACTAAGTAGGAAAAGGCAATTATTTTTATAAAAATACAAATCTAAGATTTGGGAGAATAATGGAATTCGACTTTTGAGAGAAATTGAGAGGCAGAAAGTTGAAGGAAACGAGCAAATAGAAGAAAAGTGAAAAATAAAAATTCGAAAATTTATGAAGGATCAGATAACCCCCAAGGCCCCCAAGTAAATCCCCCATGACCAAGTCAGTCATAAATTCAAGTTACATATATGTATTTTCAGGATGAATTGAACGGACTACTGTTACATATATGTAAATTGGAAGGGTTTTTAATAGCATGAAATACAAGTCAATAGATGTTCCTTAGTATTAAATTTTTGGCGTGCGTTTAATTAAGAGATACAGTCGTCAAGTATATTGCAGGTAACATAATTTATATCTTGTTCAGCCCTATTCGTATAATTTAAACAACAATATATCCTTCTATCAGAAAAGCATTTATTCATTGGTTTAAATAGTATAGAACACCTTCATGACAACAATAATGTACGGCAATGGTTGGATACTTCTGTCGTCCGGGTTAAAGGTTGAACCGGCTTCCTAATCCAAGAGCATTTTCGGAAAGTCAAAATCTCAACTTTTAAAAATTAAAAACATTTTCACATTTCTTAAAGAGTTGGAGAACCCAACTCTAATTTTCCATCATAAAATTTTATTTTAAATTGGTCTCTGAAAAAAATCTCTCGTGCATTAGTATAATTTGCTAGTTGTAATATTGTTAAGACCTGATGTCGCATTTGACTATTCCCTTAACACATCGCGGCTACATTAACTCTTATTAACAAATAATAAGATGCCATTTATTTAAAATGATATCACGTCTGAGAACAACTTATTGCTAATTGCTAGCAGGCGCATAATAAAAGCAAGTTGGCAGTCAGCATTAAGTAACAGTTCTTGTGTACCTTCAATGATTCAGAATCAATTAAAGAGAATGCAACTTGCATATAAAAAAGTCACGTAAAAATCTCATTAATTAGAGCAACAACAACACGTTGTCCTTGCCATTTCTACATACGTACTTACTACAAAATGTATTTACACTACATCTAATAATGTACACCAGTACAATATTACAGACTATGCCTACGTGCCCAAAAATTAAATATTCACTCATCTAATAAAATTAAAGATAGCCGTCTCCCACCGTAGACAGTAACCGGACAAGCACCCCACTCTATATATATCCCCAATCCTTTTCATTATTTCACACATCATCCAAATTTCGATCCCTCGAACAGGTAAAAAAATACTAAGATGTATAGTTCAACGAGGCAAAGCGAGGCGTCGAACTCGCTAGAGACGGTGATGCGGCTGGCCACGGGTAGCGCGGTGGTGATATTCAGTGTGAGTACGTGTTGTATGTGCCACGCAGTGAAGAGGCTCTTCTGTGGCATGGGAGTGAACCCAAGTGTTCACGAGGTAGACCAAGATCCCCGCCGTAAAGAAATTGAGAAGGCACTTATGACGCTTCTCGGAAGCTCCTCGGCCATGCCGGTGGTGTTCATCGGCGGCAAACTTGTCGGTAATATGGACAGAGTTATGGCTTCACATATTAATGGCACATTAGTCCCACTTCTCAAGGAAGCTGGAGCTCTCTGGCTTTGATCAATTTTGGTACCAATGGGACAATGCTTGTTTGATACTCAGTACAAAATCGTCAATTTTATGGAAAAAGAATGAACTCTCGTATTCTTCAAAAGGTATTTTTGAAGAAGTTGGCTGATGCTTTCGCGGTTTTCTTAGACTCTTTGTTGGATTTGTAGAGGTTCTATTCTTACTTATGTTTAGTACTCCATAATCTTTATTGCCGGTTTTTGTTTCTTTATGAATAATATTGTGAGTACATGGACCAGTTTGACAAGATTTTGAAAAATCGAAAGTTCCTCTAACCTGTTTTGGATATTTTTCAAAAAGAACAGAAAACACTTCTACAAAAAGTAGAAGCAAAAGCATAAAATTTATCAAACAGGTTCATAATCATATTAGCGCACAAAGTTAGCAATGTGAATCAAACCACGACACTTAACATTAGTATGCTAAGGCAGCAATGTGAGACGGAATACTGCTCCTCGAACAGGGGCTTTCGATAGGGACTGGGTGGCAGCACATGCCTCGGTATTTTTTCAAATTGTCAAAACATACTTCGACATGTGTTTTCCTTAATTTTGAATCTGTTATTGAGTTTGTCATTGTAGCATGATTCATGTGAGACGGACTTTAATTACTTGATGTGTAAGCGTACCATGGAGATAAGGGACACTTGATTTATTGTGGCAAGTTTACAAGGACATTCATTTATTATATATAGGGACATAGCTTTATGCAAATGATATATATAATAATGGCCATAACCGAGACAAAAGGAAAACAACAATAATTGCTGGTTCGATGACAATAAGTTCATCATATAATGGAAAACGGCATAAATGCAAAGGCTATGAGCTATCCATATTAGTAATTTAAATTCGTACGTAAGTAATTTCAAAAGAATTCAAATTAAAATTGGGTACAACAATTAATTATCAACATTAATGTATGGGATGTCATATGCAGGCATGGCTTATAATGTTGGGAATTAAGATTTCGGTTAACTTCTTAAATTAGATAAGTCAAATCTTTTATAAACTTATACTCCCTCCATCCCAATTACGGGTTTCCTTTTTCTCCTGTCCCAAATATATAGGTCTGTTTCCTAATTTATAATATTTTGTTTTGTTCCTTTACCAATATACCATTATTTAATTTTTCCCACTTAATATGCCAACTTCTTGAAATTATCCAAATATACACATTTCCACTTCTTGGAAACATGGAACAACTCGCATTTCTTCTTTTTCTAATTAAATCATTCAAATTCTTTACTAATTCCAACAAGAATATACTACTACATATTAAAAATTAAATAGGGGTATATTAGGAAAGATCTTGGCAAAATTAATTTTCCAATGACATTAAAGAAGAATTCTTATCCGTGTGAAAAATGAAACAAGTCTATATAATTGAAACGAAGGAAGTAATAGTTAACACCCTCGTGATTTCTTGACTTTTATTTGCGTACATCCAACAATATATTCTCAAATGAAGTATCACATTAACACTGCCCACACATGATTACCAGGGCTCTCCTAAATTGATAATTGTATGGTCCATCTTATACCATTTGTTAAGATTTCGAATATCGCCCCCAAAATGTTACTTACTAAGCGAAGTTGCCTAATCTTTTAAATAATCTAACGTCGTACTCGTATCTAGGCAATGTGAGATTTTTACTTGCAAATCTCCATCATGCATGTAAATGCAAGTATTTTTTTTCTTTCAAAACAAATAATCAAGACTATATTTAATTACGTGTATAATCACTTTTTAACCACCAATTTATTAGGTTATCGTTATGCTTACATTCCAATTGTCTACCACGTGGCAAAATCTCGAAATCAAAGTCAAACTCGCCACATCTTGATCGACTAATGTTAGAGTAATGCTATTTGTAAGCAATGCTTTTCCCATAAATAGTGCATATAAAAGTATGACGACTATTAAATTCTCCGATAAATTTGGGATATATTTTAATTCATGAGAAGTACTATCTACAAATCGTTTTGTCCCTAATACTATGACAATCATCCACATGGCAAGATGGCCCCATTAGGCAAGGGCTTTATGGTGACATGGCCATTTTCCATTTGGCTTGTCCACTCAAAAATGTTACAAAGCAAGCACATATTATTTAGAGTAATGTTATCTATAATTAGGAGAGAGACATCACATGCTAGGAGATAATCGATCATCCGCTTCATTGTCTAAAGCATTACAGTACATCAAAACTACATACGATGAATCAAGAATGTATTGTCATCTAATCAGTGATGAATATCCACTAATAAAAAATACCGTTATTCTATTAGCTAAACCTAAACAAATTGGAAAAGAAGACCGTTGTTCTATTTCTATTATTTTCCTTTTAAATTAACATCTCAAAGTTATTAAAAGGAGTCTCAATTTGAACCATAAAATGATCATTGTAATCAAATAACCTTACTTCGTCATGCTATCTTCTAAGAATATTTCTTTCATTATTTTAATTCAGTCTCTTAACTTCCTAGAAATAACTAATTTTCCGAAGTTGACTTTTTGCAAATAATTGTGTTTTTATAGAATTATTATTTGCACTCTATTAATAGTTAAATTTGTTATTTTTTCACTTAAGTCACTAAAAAAGTTAAAAGTTTATTAATAGACACACGAACTTTTTCTGAACCCCATGCTATATATTAGGACTAGGAAAAAATAAACCGTCAAATTGCAAAACTCAATCAAATTGTGGATTTGAAACTGTCGGTCTAAATTCATTTGAACCTATCAATGTTTCATTAATGTTTGCCTTACACTCCCTCCACATGGAGGAGGTCTACACACAATAAAATATGTGTGGATTCCCTCCATATAAGAGGGTGTAATGCCGTGTGTACATTTCAAGGTGTACACATAGTGTTATTTTTTTTAATTCTCTAAATGTGCATTGTCGCATGATAGAGTGTAAAGCTAGATGTATACTATTATGAACAACTTATTTTTCTATGTAATAATACTAAATGTGTCACATCATTTTGACTTTAATTTTAATGTCTCATTTGGCCTACATTTTTTCAAAAAAATATTTTATTAAACAGCGATTTGATATTATTTCAATTACACATTTTTCAATAAAATAATATTACACGCAAATTTAAAATTTTTCCTTATTTTTTTACCATAAATTTTCTATCACTATACTATTCAAAAATGCATTTTCATGAAAATACCGTTGCTCAAACAAGGGCTATGTTCCGAGTTAATTGTTCCAATGGTCACTGACTTAGGTCCATATCTTTGATTGACCACTAAATTTTGGAAAATGTTGAGTTTTGGTACTAAATTTAGGTCCATGTCTTAGATTGCTCACTGAGTTTAAAATGTCGAGTTTTGGCCACTGAACTTTGGAATATGTCATATGTTATTTATTAGCATAACTGTTGAATTTTGAAATATATCGAGTTTATAGTGAGTAATGTACAACATTTTTCAAAATTCAACGGTCAAAACTCAACATTTTAAATTTCAGTAAACAATCGAAAATCTAAGTTCCGTGATCAAAACTCGACATTTTTCAAAATTTAGTGATCAAAACTCGACCTTTTAAACTTCAGTGATCAATCAAAGATATGGACCTAAATTTAGTGACCTTCAATGATCAAAACTCGACATTTTAAAATTAAGTGATCAATTAAAAATATGAAATTAAGTTCAATAACCAATGGAACAATTAACTCCTATGTCCCTCACGAATTGCTATTTTGATGGATGTTGATGTACTGATATTGCTAGATAGAATATTCAATAATATAAATCTTAAAATTGATTGATACAAATTACTGTTATAGCTTCGCCAAAAGAGGACGACGTACAGTTGCTTTACAGTTCCTAGTTTCCGGTGGAACCCCAATCCTTGAAAAGAATACAATTACCGACGAAAGATACGGCGTTGAAAATGGAATCGGGAAGCAACAAAAACAGCTCTCTACTTATACTCCACAATGCTCTGATCGTTACCATGGATACCGAGAATCGCGTGTTCCAAAGTGGCGCAATTGTTATTGAAGACGACACCATCAAAGCCATCGGACAGTCCACGGGTATCATCTCGCAGTTCTCTTCTTTTTCCCCTCAACTCATCGATTTTGAAGGACATTTCATCCTCCCAGGTACTCCTCTTGCATTTATACATATTGCAATTCGTAAATTTTAGCATATAGGGATAAATAAAGCTTTAACGACATGTTTGGTGTGTTGTACCTGTATTAGATCGTATAGGATTGATTTAATCATATCCGGTGTTTGGTGCGAACAATAGTTATTCAACCGTTTCAATGAGATGCTCTGAGATGGATTTAGACGGAATTATGGATTCACTATGGGATGAATAGCAGGAAAAAAAAGTTAGTTTAATTGAATACATAAATTTAATTGTAAGTAAATAAATTATTTTTTATTAGTTAGTGTTAAATATTAGTTATTTGATGCTAAATGGTAGTTTACTTCTTGGTGAATGGGTAAAATTTTCTTTTCATAAAGTGGGAGTTAATATTAAGATATATACTTTTTTGTTAATCAAACTTAAAAATAAGTAAATTACTTATTATGACATAAACATAGGAATTAAAAGAGTAATTATTACTTAAAAGTAATAGAAATGTTAGTTACTATCTAGATGAGGAACTTATTTTTAACTTTAATTAATAAACATAGTTATTTTTTTCAAAAAACTTATTCAAAATAAGTTACTTGTTTAATTAATTTACTTATACCTTAATTCAATCAACTTTTCCCCTATTGTTCATCGAATTATGAGCGGTCTATTATTTTAATAGTGTTGACTAAAGGAGGATCTTATCTCTCAATTATTTTTAACCTCTTGTTATTTGCACCAAGCACCTGAGATGAACCAGTGTAACACAGTGCACCACACTTGCTCTAATGGTGCTTGATTTGATTTTTGTTACTATCTTAACAGGTTTCATAAACACGCACGTTCACTCGTCACAGCAGCTGGCTAGAGGGATAGCCGATGACGTCGACTTGCTGACTTGGCTACACAATCGCATATGGCCGTATGAATCTAACATGACTGAGGAGGACTCTTATATTTCGACTTTACTCTGTGGAATTGAACTAATTCACTCCGGTGTAAGTGCTTTTTAGTATCTTATGCTTCAGTAGTTGTGCCGTGCTCTGGCAGGATGGATTTCTTAGTGTTCACTAGTTAAGTGATGAAGCAAATTAATGCAATAGGTTACTTGCTTTGCGGAAGCTGGGGGGCAGCATGTGACTGGAATGGCAAGGGCTGTCCAGTTGCTGGGGTTGCGTGCATGTTTGGTGGAATCAATAATGGATGCCGGTGAAGGACTGCCTGGATCGTGGACCAAGCGGACTTCCGAGGAGTGTATTCAGGTTGAGTGTACTATTCATATGTACTGCAGTGTCAGAATGATGACAATGCATGTTTTGTGCAATTTTGAAGCAACGATGGATTTTCTTTCTTTGTAGACTTTGTGCAACACTCTTGGGACTTGCTTCAAGTTGAACAGTATAAAGTTTATTATGCTACAGATTTGGTGTGACATAATTGATGAATAATTATATTTGTACCTAGTATGTTATGCACCTGAGGTTAGCAAAAAAGCATGTATACAAATGGATGTTTCAATTGGATATGCGTTTCCTAGTGATTGAGATTATTGGATTTATGTTTGCAGCTTTACACTTTTCATGTGTAGAGAATGCTAAGGCAAGTCCCAATGTTCATCTTCACTGGTTTCATGAATTACATACGACGTACTTGAATTCACAATATTCTCTGGAATTGAACTTTTCTTTCTTTTCTTTTGCTTCTTTCTTTTTTTCCCTTTTTTTCTCAGGGATGGGGAAGGGGAGAGTGGGTTTTTGACATCTAAGAATATCAATTTAGGTGCCTTTTTAACTCATTATATTGAAGTTCAAAATACATTTTCGTAGATAACCACAGTTCATCAATCAATCTCTAATTTCTTCCAATACATCAGTTAAAAAGATCTGTGAACTGAAAAATATTCAATGCTTCTGTCTTTAAATCTTAGTAATCGTAAATTTTTTATCCATTTCTTCCTCAGTTTCAGTCAAACAAATGGATCGTGCAAAAGACGAGCTAAATGTCACATCTGTCAAACATTTTTGAGTACCTGCTTTGTTTTGTTTTAAGCATAGCACATTTACTTGGTTCTCCTCTCAAGGACAGTCCCAGAAGGAACTGTACAAGAAGCACCATAACACTGCTGATGGACGGATCAGAGTATGGTTTGGAATAAGGCAAATTATGAATTCAACTGATGATCTACTTAATGGAACAAGAGATGCTGCAGAAGAACTCAAAACTGGAATCCATATGGTAAGATATTTATGTTAGTGTGTATGTATTGAAGAGGAAAAAAAATATTATATGAAGCCCTATTGAGTAGCAGAAAACTTTTTGTTACATATCTATGTTAGATATGGTTTTTTGGTCCTACTTTTGCAGCATATATGAACTCAAACCGATGCTGAATTTTTTAGGCTTGTTGAAAGATTCCAAACTATCAGTGAAATTGAAATTAATAGCTCTTATATCATCCCATGACTTGTTAGAGAAGGGCCTTTATTTTTATTTTTTTTTATTTTTTTAAATTCGCATGCAGATCATATTCTTTTTCTTGTTTCAAGCTTGTGAAATTCTTATATATGTATCTGGTAAGTTAGTTTTGGATTTTATATGTTATTGAATCATTGATACTGGGTGTAAATTATAATAACTTGCACGGTTGCACCATTTTTATTCTTTGCACCTGACTTTTGATTAGAGTTACATGTCCATGTTTAATAAATGTTTTGGCTTCTAGCATGTTGCTGAAATACCTTATGAGAACCAACATGTGATGGAGAGACGAGGAGTTCAAGGGACTGTTACATATCTCGAGAAAGTCAAGCTACTACAGAGCAATTTCCTGGCAGCTCATACCGTCTGGGTCAATGATGAGGAGGTATTCTTTTTGTCCATTTTCATGTGCACTCTGCCAAACCTGGTCAGCTCATTTGTTTACCCTTCTGTATTGAGTCATTGACACGTGGTACAAGAAGAAAATATTCTCTTTTATTCCTCTACGTTTCTTCTGAATTTTCCTTTCTGTCGAGGTGTGTGTAAAAATTTCAAATGAGTCCGTCATCAAGTCCCGGGTAGCTGAGGGTATTTTACAAGGTAAAATTTGGGAAGTGCAATCTACTTTCCCAATATGTCGATTTCCTTCAAGCAGGTAATATTTATGCAGTTGGAATTTGTAAAGCTTCAATTCACAATTCACTGACAGAAACCAAAATAATGCAGGAAGAGAAAAAGAGTAAAAAAGATTAACTACATTGACAAGCAAGTTCTCATTCCTTTCTCTCAACCTGTTTGCATGCTGTTGCTTTCATTAGTTTGACCATTCAGCATCGCTTGTGTAGTCACTAATATTATTTATTTGTGAATAACCTGAAATCTTCAATAGTTCAATAAGAATGTGTGGAAGGGCCTATCCAATTGTGGAGGTTAAAAGCTCTCCTGTTTAAAATATTGTTTGTTTGACTAAAGTCAAAAAGTACATTTTGACCCAAAAAACAGCTTAAAAGAGCTGTTTTAGATAAGCTCGAATTTTGAGTTGTTCTAAAAATGCTCTAATTGAGTTTTTACAGGAAACTGTAATTTATATTTAATGAAACTTTAAAAATAACAAAATACACATTAGCATATTTATAAAAAACTTTCTAACTTCTAAGCCACATTTATATAGTGACAAATACGTGCTTGTGTGTTATAGTTAAAATTACACATAATATGTGTGAATTAAATTAATAAATTTTATGTAATATGATATATACTATAATAATTGTGTTATTAAATTTAATTAAAATATTAATTTAAATTCTACAGGATATGAAATAGATATTATAGAAGACAATTATGAGATACATAGTAATTAATTATGGTTTAGTCAAATAAATATAATGTTTATGCAAAAGCACTTTCATAGTTATGCTATCAAATAGTCAATTTCACAGCACTTTTTGGATTCACAACCAATTAGTTAACAGCTTATTAATAAAAGCTCTACTGCTAAAGCTCTACGCACAACAGTGTGTCAAAATGGACCATAAATATATCTGAGGAAGAACGTTTGGTTAGATAATTTTTACTCTTTCAAGTTCTGCCAGTAGGCTTCATCTTCAACCAGCAGTGATATGCATTGTAATAGTGATATTAATTCTATTTACATAGCCATTTTCAGGTCAGTATACTTGCAAAAGCTGGGGTTAAAGTATCTCATTGTCCTGCTGCTGCAATGCGTATGTTCGGATTTGCACCGGTTAAAAAAATGCTTGATGCCGGTGTCTGTGTCTCCTTGGGAACGGATGGTGCACCATCGAATAATAGGATGAGCATTGGTACTCAGATTCCTCAATCCTCTTGTGCCCTTATTTCTGTCCATCCGCTGAATCATGTATCTGCTTCTTTAAACAATTTTCTTCCTTCTAGTAACTTAAGCATTGTATTAGCTTGTAATTGGGGGACATTTCAGAAAGTTAGCAACTATGCACCTAAGACTTGAACCACTGCACAAGAAATATTGACAATTTGCAAGTTCCATCTATCAGTTTTTAGGTGTATTGTCTGGCAAACTACACCTTTTATATACTAATATAATATTCTGAATTTCTCAAGAACTGTCCACATCTTGATAAGTAATTATTGCTGATGACTTCTCCAGGAATTATAATTACTTGCCAGAGGCAATGGATAATATTTTGTTAGTTCCTAAATTGGGTCATGTCATATCCTCGATAGCTCATCCATAACTGAGTATTTTATGTACTACTTTGCAGTGGATGAAATGTACCTTGCTTCTCTTATCAACAAAGGGCAAGAAGTTTTCACCAAAGGAACCACAGACCCTACTGCTCTTCGAGCTGAAACTATTCTTAAAATGGTGACTATAAATGGTGCAAAGTCTATTCTTTGGGATAAAGAAATAGGGTCACTTGAGGTTGGAAAAAAGGTGAGTCCTTTTTTCCACATCTACTATCTAGACAAATAGATATTTTCTGTGCTTTAGGTGTTACTCATTCTTGAATGTGGCAAGGTAGACCTACTTTTATCAAATTCTCCACCCAATTGGTCGGCATTTGGCTATATTTTGATTGACACATTTTGGTATACGTCCCGCAGGCTGATATTATTGTGGTCAATCCATCCTCCTGGTCGATGATGCCTGTTCATGACTGGTATGATTCCACTTTTGAAAAGGCATTATCAAACGCTTCCAAAATCAGATTGTTGTTTACACTGTTAATTTAGTTCTTTCTGTTAGAAAAAGTAAAATTTCCCCCCTTCATCCTCGCTATATAGACATGCTCTGAAATTCAAATACCATGGTTACATTGTCTATTACATTGTATCCGAATCCCAAGAATAAGGTGGCCAATTTCAGATAGCATGTGACTATATCTTGTTGAAAATGACTCTTATGGACACTTATTTTTGCAGCTGTTTCACCTTCTTTGACTTTAATTGTATTGAATGGGGTTTGGCTGGGACTATGCTGGTTGGGCAGTTAATTCTAAAATATTTCAGTCAGTAAAAAGCCCGAGTGTTTATATCCAAAATCCAGTAGGATGACATAATATAGGGATTATTTGAGATAAAATATATACACCCCATGTCTTGTAATTCAAGAATATCGGATACTGCTTTTATATTGATAACATTGGCTTATTGGGTACATAAAGCATACAGTGTTGATTCCACCTCCAAAAAAGATGAGGATAAAAAACTTTTTTGGCTCAGAAATGAAAAACCCAAATCCTTATGAGTCTCACCCCCTCCCTTCCCTTCCTTGCCCAGCTCAAACCAATCTCAATCTCCTCACAAATAACCCTGCCCAAATACATTCCCACTCTTCGTTCTCACTTCTCAGACATCAGTTCACTATTCACAGTGTCACACCTTTGTTTTTCTCTTACCATTCGTCCTGATACCACCCCTGGGTACATACTGACTGTTGAAGTACAATGAATATGTTAGTGTATAGCTGCTCTTCATTCACTGAAACATTGACGCTTATTTCAAGTTACCCTGTTGCCGATTTATTTTTGTTACAAATCACCATGCTTATAGCTTTTGATGTTGTAAGGTTCAATCAGGATGAACCTGTTCTCGCTTGATATAACAACTCATTAATTCCAGTTGTCTTTGGGTCCATTTTTTTATGGTTCTTCTGGGTGTTGACGTTTGGGTTTGATTAATGTTATTTAGTGTTTAACACCAGTTTTGATGGCAGCACTTACGACATGAAATTATAGGTTCAATTAAATACAAAAAATTATGACCCATTTAATAGGATATATAAAATGCTTACACCTAGACTGGTGTTTAACGCCACTGGTTCTAGATAGTATTATACTTATTGTTTAATATAAGTCATTTTGATATATTTATTGTCAAAATAATTGTAACAAAATAACAATAGATTATTTTGCAGCATTTCTAGCCTCGTTTATTCCATGCGAACTGAAAATATAACATCGGTTATGTGCAATGGTCGTTGGATTATGAGAGAGAAGCGAATCTTGAGCGTGGATGAGGTATGTTGTATGGTTTCACACTTGCTTTTGGATCGTCATTTTAAATCACCCATTGAATCTTGTCTAACATAGGTGTGAACTACTGTTGACAGAAAGAAGTTATATCAATGGCTAAGCATGCTTCAACTCATCTTCTGAACAAGGCAGGCATCCAGATTCCGAGCAGAATTAATATTGTGTAATCAAAGCTGTAGCGCATTGTATGTGTGTAATACATCTTGTATTTCTTGCAAAAATATGCCAATCTCAAAAACACAGTTTGTAAAATTTGCTTATGCGAAGAGATTTCAAAATGTAAAATAATTTATCTCGAATGAATGAACTGACTTGATGGAAAATCTGAACAAATAAGAGCTAACGTTAAGGACATTATTTTCACCAATAATGTTAAACTAAACCGTTGTTTTTATAAAAGTTAGATAAAAATGTAAATTATCGATTATTTTTTTTTAATTCTTCTTTTAAACCTAACTATAAGCAAATTATAGATATATCCACTCTTTGCTTCAGAAGCTCATTCTCCTCTTAATATCCTAGTGTAACACAAACGGTAGACAGTTAGCGAGTGCTGTAGCATTTATGTGTCGAATTGCAATTGAATTCTACCAATCTCCAATTCTACGTTTTCAATTCATGGAAGCCTTCACGACTTTCCAGAATCTTTAAATCCCTAAAACTTCCGGAATTTTCAAATCTTTCTCCCTCCCTCCTTTTTCCATAATCGCTTCAAATTGAACAGAAATCGGAAAAATATTGGAAATCGTATCCTCAATGGATAGCCCTTTTTTCGGAAGCCGCCGATTCCAGTCTAAATTATCGTCTGACCAAAAGATTCGACGCCAAGTTGCTCAGAGTCCAGTCCAATCCGTTGGATCGGAGTCCAAACCCTGGTCTGCTTTGAAGATTCAGAAGACATTCAGGGGATTTTTGGTGAGGAAGAGCGTCAAGAGGATTAAAGCTATCAAAATCCAAGTGGATGAAATTGAGGGAATTTTATTGAAGAGTGAAGTTGTGGAGTTGATCAGAAAGGATGAAAGGGAGAGGATGAGGATGAATGAAGGTTTGATGGCTCTGCTTCTTAAGTTGGATTCGGTTCCTGGTGTTGATTCGAGGGTTAGGGATTGCAGGAAGGCTGTGATTCGAAGGGCTATAGCTTTGCAGGAAAGGATTGATACTATTGCTTCGGTTAATTTGGTAAGCAATGGTGAGAATACTGATGTGGATAAAGCGTTCAAGGAGCCTGTGGATCAAAACCTAGAAATTATGAACTCCCCGGAAGACAATAGCTCAGATGTAATGATGGATTTAGTGGAAAATAATTCGGTTAAATTTGAAGATACATTAAAATTGGAGGACTCTGCAGAATTTAGAAATTGTTCAGTTGAAGAGAGTTTGATTGAGAAGAATGATAATTGGATAGAAGCGGAATGCCCAGGGAAAGAGAAAGTGGGATCAAGGATTGGAACAAGGTATGACAATAAGAGAAATTGCGAGTTGTTGGAGCGTATGATGGAAGACAATAAGAAAATGATGAGGTTGATGACACAGTTGTTTGAGAGGAACGAGATGCAGACTTCAATGCTGAGCGATTTAACGCACCAGTTGGGGCAGCTGGAGAAGGCATTCACATGTTATAGGCTCAGCAGGATGAAGAAGAAGAAGAAGAAGAAGAAGAAGAAGAAGAAGAAGAAGAAGAAGAAGAAGAAGAAGAAGAAGAAGAAGAAGAAGAAGAAGAAGAAGAAGAAGAAGAAGAAGAAGAAGAAGAAGAAGAAGAAGAAGAAGAAGAAGAAGAAGAAGAAGAAGAAGAAGAAGAAGAAGAAGAAGAAGAAGAAGAAGAAGAAGAAGAAGAAGAAGAAGAAGAAGAAGAAGAAGAAGAAGAAGAAGCAGCAGCTTGCTGCTAGCAGAGCAGAATGAACTGTTTGTGAATTTCTGCATTCTATGTTTGTTCTGTTTCTCTGAGTTTTTAACTATTATTTTGTTAATGTAAATAAATGGATTACCATTTCTGGGATTGCTTTTGAATGGGAAAAATATTTTTGATCATTGAATATTGCACAAGTTTTTGTGAGTGTGTTGATATTGAATGCTAAATGAAAACAAGTTTGGTTATTTCTCAATTCAGCATAGTTCCCACTGCAATTTTTTGCATAATGCAAGAGATAATTGTAGGGTTATCTTAGTTCGATAGCATCCAATTCTAGAACCCAAATTCTTGTTTCTTGTTTGGTTATTTAGGTATACTGCACTGAAGAATGACTCGACCCTGGTCTTGATGTCATGAAGATATCATTCGGGAACATGCTTAAAGCAGTGCTAAGAAGTCAGTACCTCAAGAAAGTCACGCAGCAGCCCCTGGATCTTCAGACTCATCAGATGGGATGGCAAAAAGAAGGGGAAAAGTGTAGGCAATCGATCAAACTCCTCTTGGATTTAAGTTCAGAGCAATTGTCTCCTGATGGATGAGATATAGGTGATAGAAGATGAATGGGTCGTCCTAATGTAAAGCTTTTGTAGCAGTTAATTCTTCTGACACTCTCTTGCATTGCATTTCTGAGGGGAGAGAGGATGATCATAATGAAAGTCATATATCCTAGTTCTTCTTTCACAAAATTTTAGCAGTCAAGAACACCTCCTTTGTTAAACCCCAACCTAATGTGGCGACCTGACCTTTCGTACCTGATATTCCATCACCTTATGTGGACTCATATGAGCTCAAGTATCTAAGCTCATCCCTCCCCCTTCATTGAAAATTGGGAACTCCCTAATGACGAAGAAAGGAACATTGTTGAGCTAGATATTTGCTTTATGGGTGGCTTTGATGGATTTGTGAGGCACTATCTGGGTAGTTCCTCCTTTGAAGAAGAGGTTAATTTCCTTGGATGTGAAAATGAATTTCCCGAGGACCAAGAACTAATATATAACCCTTGCAACAATCCTCGACGCCGCTCCTTGGGAGATGATTTTGTGGAGGACCCTAACACACTTCAAATCGAAAAGGATAGTGACTTCAAACTCATTACCGAAAAAAGTACAAATATGAAACCTCCAATGATAATGAGAAGTAGATATAGAGGGTGTTAATAATAAGTTTCAAGTTTCTATCTACTTAGAGGCTTTAAACATTTTTGTTGTTTGTCGAGTCTACATTTTATTGATGTCAATCTGGTCAATGAAATATTTATTGGATTTAGTTAAGAGTATCAGCAGTTGCATTTCCTTTCGAGAGTTCTCGACTTTGTCCCCCTCTTTTGTTTGTAATTTCTCTTTTATTATTACTAGTGTGCCAACATGCATTGCACGTTAGTTGGTTTAGTTGGGCGCACGTTAGATGGTTTAGTTGGGGGTGAACGTAAAGTATAAGTGTAGTGATTGCCGAATGAATACATAGAACAAATGTGTTGGTGCAGTGATGAAGTGGAATAATTTGAATAAACACATATGCTTATATTTCAACTCCTATAGTATGAGAAGAAAAGGAAGAAAAAGTTGACCTTTGTCATTTGGATCATTTGCCAATTGCCCAATATGTGCTTAAAAGTACCAATTTTTCCTTCACTCCTCTTCTAAATCCAATAACACCCACTTACTCAGTCCTTCTACAAAAAAAGTTCAATATACCCACAACAACGACAAAATAGAAACAATCGGAATCATAAGAATTAGAAAGTGAAGCAAAAATTTTATATTGACAGCAAATTTTGCAAAAAAAATTAAAAAAAATGAATAATTAAAAAAAATGGAGATAGTAAATTGCAACAACTAAAAGCTATTTCCAACTTACAGTAGGATCCAACTTTTATACTGCATGGTAAATTACATTACAGGTATGAACAGTATCCTGAGCTCCAACAACTAAAAGTTATTTCGGACTTGCTGTAAGCAAATATTGGATTTTTCTGCTTTAATTACTTGTCAAAAATATTCATGTGGCGTTGGGAAAATTGGATAAGATGAAGTTTTGGCACCATTTTCGTGTTTGCTCATGTTTCTAATTCCTCTCTGTTGTGGGGGATTTTCTTTTGTAAAGATTGTTTTTATGGTAATTGCTCAAATTATAGAAGTTTTAGTTGAGTCTATAATTTCGAGGGAACATAATTAATGAATTGAATTTGTTCGAGTGAGAAACCTTTTATGAGAATTTACTGCTTACAATTTCAGTTTGAAAATTAATAGTTGAATGTGTACAAGGGATCGACATTGAATGAAAAAAAGAATTTGATTCATTGGAGCAGGATAAGTTAGAGCTAGAGGGCAAGTTGAAGGAAAAGAGTAAAATCATTCTTCCGTTGAATTCGAAGGTAGATGAATTGAAGAATCAAAAATTGGAAAGCGAGCAAACTGCAGTGAAGTACGAGGAAAGAATCGAGTCAATGAATGATGAGGTCGAAAAATTGAACTATGAAAAATTGGAGGCCGAGCACACTGTAGAAGTGTATAAGAAGAAGTTTGAAGATCCTAATGCAGTGAAACACGAGGAAAAAATTAAGTTCTTGAAAGATGAGAAAAAGAAGTTGAAATGTGAAAAATTACAAGCTGATCAAACCGTAAAAGTCTACACTTCTTATATACACTTTTACAGTATCAGCCTGCATTTTTTCACATTTCAACTTCTCTACCTCTTAAGGACTTAATTTTTTCCTCATACTTCACTTCATTATGATCTTCAAACCTGTTCTTATACACTTCTAAAGCATCTTTAGTCTCCAATTTTTTACAGTTCAACTTCTCGTCGTCATCATTCATTACTTGATTCTTTCCTAGTACTTCACTGCAGTTTGCTTGCTTTCCAATTTTTGATTCTTCAATTCCTCTACCTTCGAATTCAACTGAGGAATGATTTTACTTTTTTCCTTCAACTTGCTCTCTAGCTCTAACTTATCCTGCTCTAATGAATCAAATTCTTTTTTCATTGAATGTCGATCCCTCATACACATGCAACAATTAATTTTTAAACTGAAATTGTAAGCAGTAAATTCTCATAAAAGGTTTCTCGCTCGAACAAATTCACTTAATTAATTATGCTCCCTTGAAATTATAGACTCAACTAAAGACTACTGGATTTTGAGCAATCACCATATAACAATCTTAACAAAAGGAAATCCTCCACAAAAGAGAGAAATTAGAGACATGAACAAAAACGAAAATGGTGCCCAAACTTCATCTTATTCAATCTTTCCAACCCCACATTAATATCTTGACAAGAAATTAAAACAAAAAAATCCAATATTTGCTTATAGCAAGTCCGAAAGAGCTTTTCTCTTCATCCAATCGCAAATACTGCAAAGCCCTCCCCAACTTTCCACAACAGTAACTATTAATCACAATTCCAATTGTCCATTAATCTCAACAATGTAAACCGTTATGAAAAATTAAAAGATATAGACTGTAACAAGCAATTTTCTCTACAACAACTTCATTAATATGAATTCCTTAAATTAGAAATATGAACTCCAGAAGATATAGACTATAACAAGCAATTTTCTCTCTTTCTCACTTATGGAAAATCAGAAATTAGCAATTATTTTATAAATACTTCTAAAGGAACCATCACATTTCATGAGACCCAAGAAAAATGAAGCTAACTTAGAGACTTAGAAGTGCTTTTTAACTATTTGAAAAACTGCTTAGAAATTTTATACTAAAGAAACTATTTGAGAGGATAAATTTCGAACTCAAGAACTTTTCAATAGCTCAGGAAATTTTGAACTCAAGAAACTACTTGAGAGGCCAATAGCTCGGTTTTTAATCTTTTCACCTCTTACAAATAATTTGAGTATGGTGCAAAAAGACATTTTATTCACTTCGCTTTTCCCTCTGAAATAATTAATTAACTTTGAAAATCACGTTGACAAAAAATAATTTAAAAGTATGACTTATAGAACAACAAATTACGTTGTATATCAAAAGTCAGTAATGTAAATATTGAAATAGATATTCTTGTGATAGAATAGGAACAAAGAGTCAATCTCAATTGTTAAGAATGTCGGAAAATAATTATTTGTTTCACAAGACTAAAATCTTGAATTTAATCATTCAAGTTGCTATAATTCCCTACAAAAAAGCTAATAAAATTAAGTGCAATATAGACAATCAAAAATATATTCACAAAATATGAGTTTTGACCTTTAATATCAACTGCATCAACGTTAAAACGATATTCACAAAATATGAGCATTCATCATCAATCTATCTCGCTTTTCCCTCTGTGTCCAAGTTAAATTATATTCTCACCTAAATTCTATAAATCTTTAATAAAGAGTTAATTTGTCTAACTAATTGATAATATGATACGACCCACCCATCGTTAGTCTATTATATCCACGAGAAAATATGTTAAGAAAATTAAAAATGGCAAATTTGTAGGACATGAAATCAAAGAAAAACTATTAATTCAACTAGGCATCTCATCAAATTAAGCAACTAAATTCTACAAAAGATAGTTTTTATTTAACCAAACGAAATAGTTAAAAAAAAAATTGTGTTAAAAGAATTTGATTTGAAGAGGAAAATGGAAAAATAGGATGGAAGTAGATTTTTTGTTACTGTAAGAATGCTTGCGTGAGAAAGATAAAAAAAAATTCTATTTGACGGAGCATATAAAAAAAAAACATAAATTTTTTTTGTTGCTCCGTGCACGCACAAAACAAAAGTTCTGAATCTCCATGCGTGCACAGAGCTAAGCATGAAACTAATTTTTTGTAAGTAGATTAGATAAATAGATAGTGTTAATTAAGAAAGAAAATGAGTTTAAAATATTGTTTTGACGTGAATAAAAACATTTCTTTTAACAAAGGTAAAAATAATAATAATAAAAACATTTCTTTAAAAAAAAAAAAAACTAAAGCTCCGTGAGCTCCTCGCGTGCATGGAGCTTTAAATTTTATAATTTTCAACAAAAATTACTATTATCTCGTCCAAATTTGCCATTAGTGATAAGTTCGAACAATGCAATAATTATCACTTAATCAATCAATTAGAGACCAGTTATAGAATTGAAATTTAATATCGCACAGAACATAAAAAAAAGTAAAGTAAAACCCAGAAGAACTCAAATTGAATTGAAAAGGAAAATTATAAGGGTAAACACTCCCAAATTAACAAAATAATAATAATAATGAAGATGATGTTTTGAGGGGAATGAAACTCAGTTTTGAGGGGATAATGTTTAAGGGATTGAGAAATGAAGATGATGTTTTTAGGGGAATGAAACTCAATTTTTTGTCTATTCTTTTTTTCTTTCTTCTCTTTTCTACACTCCATCTGAATTCTTGCAGTATTCAAATCCAACTAAATTAAATTTTCGAAAATTCCATCAATTCACAAAAAAAAAAAAAAATTCCATTCACCAACCAATCGAGCGTATACAACTGAAAATTAGCAATACTAATAGACTAATAAATTTTCAGCAAAATCAATTAAGCACCTCGTAAATCTAATAAATTTAAGATAAATTACTCGAAAACATTGCCCATATAAATTGTTTAGCACCTTCAAAAAAGTGAAACATAAACTCAAATACATACATTCCAAACCCCAAATGATGGAATACTCCATGCCAGCATAACTTTTACTTCTTAACTTCTTGATTTAAACAAGAAATCCCCCACCATCTACAAAATGAACCAAGAATAATTTTACTTGGTAAAAGAACAGTAAATTTAAATCTTTAAGTTCATTGGTAGAGAACCTAAAAAAATTGAAATAATGAACTCACCTTTGCAGATAATCAATCAAGCAGCAAAAGATTGAAATTTCAATTCAAACTGCAATTTTGAACAGAAATATGCATGTCAAATTCTGCAAGAAGGAAAAAGTAAATAATTAAAAACCCGTTCAAATTCTAAATCTTCAACTCAAAAACATACATGAAGGAAAAAATTGAAATTTTCTACAATTTCCAGTGATTTTCAACTGTCGGCAAAAAATGAGCTGTTGGGCAAAAGCTTTCTAAATCGCCCACGGAAATTGTAGTTTGTTAACAACGATGAATGAGGATCAAGGGACACAAGACGAGAAATTATATATTCTTACACAATCAATTACAAAAGAGCGGAGGAATAGTTTAGTCTTCTTACACAATCAGAGCAGAGGAATGGTTTAGTCGAAAATGATGGAGAAGCAGTATGGTTTTCAGTCGAAAACAATAAAAAAAAAAGTACAAGACGAAATATATGAGCAACACATGTCCCGCCAGTGCTCTGCTCTTTTATATATGTAGGATAGGAATTAAATATTTTTGCTAAAAAAATCTAAAGCATATATGAAGAATATTATTTGTTTATACTATCCAATTTATAAACACATAAAAACAATGAGCCAGCAATAACCCTGGTGACATACCAATTATAAAAATTTTAAGTCAAAATTAATAATTAATTTTAATCACAAATTTTGCCTCTGTTTATTTCCAGTTGTTGGAAGAAAAATAATTCATTTTTTGCCCTTTTTTGCTAGCAAATGGGACCCAGTGTGAGAGAAGAAGTCAAAAATCATGGCTGACAGTAGAGCAACGGTCCAAAAATGGATTAAAATTGGACAGAAAAATTGGAAACAAAAAGGGGCTTCATTGTTTTTTTCAACTTTTGATTTACACGAAATAGGTGGATAGTTTTGTTTGCTATTATTGAATATTCATATATGACAATAATACTTTGGAGAATGCTAGATAATGCCCTTGTTTGAGCCTTATTTTGGGGAAAGAATGGATTTTTGAATAGTGTATTAATGGAAAATACATAGTTAAAAAATAAGGAAATATTTTAGATTTACGTGTAATATTATTTTATTAAAAAATGTGTGGTTGAAATGATGTTAAAATACTGTTGAAAAATATATTTTTTTCAAAAGAATGAGACTCAAACAAGGACAATATGTTCACAATTCATTTTGGTTGGTAAATTTGTCCAAGAGTCCAAACCTTTTACAGAAAGGATAAGATTGTAGAATGCAAGTATCCGCAATTTCAATGGCAGAATGTTAGGCCATATTTGATAGGCCATGATTTCCATGGAAAATGGAAAATAAATTCTACTTTCCCACTTTCGTCATGTTTGATGGTAATTTTTTTCCATGAAATTTGTTTTCTTGGTTTTCTTATCACATGGACATTTTTTTATTTTTTTTTTACAATGAAAATAAATTCTATCCCTAATTGTAAAAAAAAAAATTTCCTTTAATTAACAATTTTCATGTAAAATAAAGTTAAACGAATATCAAAAAATACTTTTATTTCAACATTTTCACTTGAAAAATTATACTAATCAAATACAATAATTGACAATTCCCAGTAAAATAATTTCTAGACAATTCAATTCCCTATGATTCGTTTTCTTTCTACCTAAATTTCATATTTGCAATCAAACGGACCCTTAGTAAAATACCATAAGGGTAAATACCAGTCTTAGCTGTTTGAAATGCTTAACATCAGCTAGTTGCTCTAGTTTTTTTTTTTTTTTTTTTTTTTTTTTTTTATAAGAATAGTTATAATCATATCACAGTTTAATGTAAGGATAATTATAAACTTTAACATCAGCTAGTTGCTCTAATTTTGTCCCTTTTTCAGAATAGTTATAATCATATCACAGTTTAATGTAAGAATAATTATAATCATATCACAGTTTAATGTGCCCCGCATTTTAATTACTATAAATATCATCATGTTTTGTATTTATTTTATTACAATTTTTTTTTTTTTGTCATATTGTTATTTTTAACCTTTAATTAATTACCTCATTTCTTCTCTAATAACAATTTTTAATCCTCTTCATGAAACTTTTATTAAGCGGACTCATTTGCCATTTTGTGAATATTCAACACCATTTCAGTCATTTACTAGTCTCGCGATCTCCGTCCCTTCCCTGTTGCCTTGTTCAGTTGTTCTCCACCACTGTGTGCTGTGTTCTGTTAACCCTAGAAACTCCATTTTCTCTTTCACAAGAACCTAAAATGGCGGTTTCATATGCGTCTCTGGTAAGTTTAGTGTACAAACCCTAATTCTGCTCTTTACTTTTCATCGAATTTCCACAGTTGACCTTGTATTTTTTATACTTTCAGTTGAATATTAGCTCAGTTTCTGTTCCCCAAACCAAAACGTCACCATGCTCCATTCGTGCTCTCTCTTCTGCCAGGCCTGGGAAATGTGCGTTATCTTCCTCGAGCGTTATCTCCTGTCCGTTGCGCCTCTCATCTTCGTTTTCAAGCCCCACTCTTGTGAGAAATAGTTGCGCTCTGTTTACCCCGGTTAGAGCCATGGCAGAGGTTTGTTTTTGCTTACTGACTTATTTTTACCGCTTAGAATTTGAAGATATCTCAACAACTCTCCTCCGAGTTTGAAATTTATGCATTGTTCCCTTAGAAAGATATCTTTTATGTAAATTACATTTTGATGGGGAAACAAATATGTCAATAAACCTTATTGTGATGATAAGTTAGTGGATGATATTTTAAACTATAACTTTCCAAATGAATTCTAACGGTAGATTAGTTTAGATTCTACCTGGAGCTAATTCTAGGAACTTGAATTATTGCGAGATGAGAAATTTGGAATTGCATATTATAGCAATTGTACTGGAATTTTAATAGACTTTTGGAATTTTAATGCAAGATGGTTTTTTTCATTTTGAGGAAGGAAAACTAACTTCTCTTTGTTAGCATGGTGGACAACAGGAGAGAACAAGATTTTTATGCTTGTGGATTTAAATGATGGGTGGGTGGGATTGATAATTGATTTATTTTTCCGCCATAATAAAGTGGAAAACGTTTCCACTTTTCATTTCCTTTATCTCTTTCTACTATTCAAGACACGCCTTATAGCATTTGGAATATTCATTCTGTTGTTACAGGAAGGTGCATTACAATCCAAAGTGACTCACAAAGTTTATTTTGATATAAGTGTTGGAGAACCTGTAGGAAAGCTTGCTGGGAGAATTGTTATTGGATTATATGGTGATGATGTGCCGCAGACTGCAGAGAATTTCCGTGCTCTGTGCACAGGTTTTCTAGTTTTATTTTATGAACCTTAATAAATTTATGGTTGTGAGCATTAGTACAGGTGCATATATTTTCACTTATTTTGTTGTTATTTTGAATATATCTTGTCACAAATATGCAATGGAACAGGAGAGAAGGGATTTGGCTACAAAGGATCCGCATTCCACCGTGTTATTAAGGATTTTATGATTCAAGGAGGAGATTTTGATAAAGGAAATGTAAGATGTCTGTTAACAAACTAGTTTCCATTTAATTCATTACTTGTCGGTTAGTTTTAAATTCTGTAACCACTGGTTTAGTCTTTGTTTTATATACGTATTGCAACATTTAGGTTACTGTTAATTACACTCAATGCAAATATTTTACCTCAAAAACCGAATATTTCTTCTAAGATTTTTTTCCCCCATCAAAATTCAAGCCTCCAAATTTCAATATATTGAATGTTTAGCATTTTTGCCCTTTTTTATGTTAAAACAATATCCAATGTAATATAAATTGTTTATTCAATGTCTAATATTATTCACGTGCCTACCTTATATCCTAATCAATGTGACTGGAAGTAAAAGGCAGACAAACTAACCTTGATACAAATTTTGTGTATGAGCTCCCTGTTACTTAAAATGGAAGGAAAATGATTATACTTACACTTCAGCATTTGGATGTTTTAGTTGCCTGAAGTTAGAGTGAAAAGGTTTTCGGCTTAAGGTTGCATCAAAACATTATATTTTGGTGGAACAAAGGACCAAAAGATGTATCATTGCCCATCATTTTCCTTTCGAGGTTTCATCATTAACCTGGTGCTTGGATATGCTCACATCCTGGGGTTTCTTTTGATATGTCAAGCAGCTGCTATTACGATATACGGGACAATTGGGTTGTTGTCTATCCACTCAATTCTGTCTCTCTAGGCTTATGAATGTTTATTGTACCAGACTACCAGTACTTTGCCCTGGTCTTCCCATTATTGATTTTTCTATAACTAGTTTAATTTCTCGTCTTTATTAGTTTCTGCCTCACTTGTTCTCACTTTCACTTCATGCCATTTTTTCTCTTTCCTTTTGAATGTATAGAAGTCACGTTAAAGATGATTATGAGTGGAGGATTTGTATATTTAGCCCTTGTTTGGTACC
>NC_036247.1:11739236-11741468 GCF_002742605.1 Olea europaea var. sylvestris | reverse complement strand
TTTTTTCCCCCCCTCTCCTTTTAGTTATTCTTTTACTCTAAGTTCTTCATAGTATCAAGTGAAATGCATTTGATATTTGCAGTGGCTCATACTGGACCTGGAGTTCTTAGCATGGCAAATGCAGGCCCTGATACCAATGGAAGCCAATTTTTCATTTGCACTGTTAAGGTATTTAGCATTTTCAAATAAAATCAATTTATAGCACTAAATCAAAGATAATAACATTTTGGTGATTTCTGAGGCAAGTACCAAAATAGGTGGTCGAGTTAAGGTGGGGAAACTACCTATAAATATGTCTTCTTCATTTCTTATTCTTGCAAGGAAAAATATAACCAGCTTTCTCTGGATTTCTAAAGATAAAAAGTCACATTGCCAATTGAAAAATTAAAAGGAGAAATAAATTTTCCCTCTTTCTGACTTCTCAAGTTATTGAAACTGAATAGGAAAGTATACTGAACAATCCACAATGTTTTGGGCACTCAAAGAAGCAGTTATATGGCGCTAACGAGACTGTTATGTGACAAAAATGTGCATTGATGTGTATTTTACTATTTTACGAGTATTTCTGTGGGATGAATTACAGACACCATGGCTGGACCAGAGGCATGTGGTGTTCGGACAAGTTCTGGAGGGCATGGATGTTGTTAAGCTGGTTGAGTCACAGGAGACAGACAGAGGTGATCGTCCTAGAAAGAGGGTTGTCATAAGTGATTGTGGTGAACTTCCAGTGGTTTAAGGTGGGAATAGCAGGTTTCTAATATTCTCGGTGTAGGGATTTTCATTTGCCCTTCAAATTATTATGGGCTTGCTCCTGATATAGAGGCTGTCTATGTCGTGAGGCTTTGTTCGGCAAGTTTCTTGTAGTTTCTGTATTTCGAGAGATGTCTTAAAGCGAGCTACAACTAGTGTTTGTACTTTTATGGCGATGCTCTTTAGCATGCACATAATAAGATGGCAATGGGTATTCATACGTTTTTGCTAATTATTGTCTCTACGGACTTTTTCTCTCCTCCTCACAAGTAAAATATGCCAGCTTACAAGTCCACACAAACATGCTCTAATTTGATCCCAAAATTCTCCTTGTAAGGAGCCTTTCTTTTGGCAGCATGACTCTTGATGCTATCCTGTCAAAAGAAGTTTCTTATAAGCACTTCCAAACAAGTAGTGAGATTATGCGAGTATATGACTGTAACTCAAGGAGGATTACAGGATCTTATGTGGGTCACTCGACTGTGACCCATTGGAGGACCAAAGAAAGAAGCCGAAGGGGCTGATTGTGACCTCAGCTCGGTCGACTGAAAGATCGTTCTCCCTAAATATGCGAGTTATATTGGGCACAGTTTTTGCTGGCTGAAAATGCTATTTTACTTGCGACGCCATTTCTCAAAGTGATGTCAACAACCGATACTTTTCCCTTAAACAACACCTGATGAGCCTCTGTTCCTTCAGCAATGATGATGGCTCCACACAACTCAAAGTTCACCAGTAGCCCTTAGCAGAACAATTTTCTATAGTGACGAGAGGTTTTCTGAGGACAGTTTTCAAATGTTGTTCTACATGATCATTAGCATGATCGCGGTTGGCATACATAATTTGATGTACCGTCCTCTGTACGAGTAGAACCAACAGATACTGGCAAGGTGCAGCATTGGCTCTTCGCCTATCTCCATTGCCTTTCAGGACATAGAGGAGGAGCTGCTTTATCAACCTGTATAATTTAAACTTTCTTGAACCAGTTAAATTCAAAATCTCCTCCAATTAACCCACAAGAAAATGAACTGCCATACCTTTATTAAAGTTGATTTCTTATCTGATGCATTATCAACAGTAACCCTGCAGAAATACCATATGAAGGATTAGATTCTACCCTCAAACCCTTGATTCAAAATTCTCAAATTTCATCATTTCAATAACAAAAGTCACATTCTAGATTGGGAATATTGAAAAAAATACACAGAATTAAGCATATAGAGGAAACCTACTTTGGTGGGTTCATTCTAAGAACAAGCTTCTCAAATTCATCATGAACTCTATGAGATGAAGACCAGTAATCCATTTTCAAGACCGAATCCAAAAAGAGTGTCAAAAATTGTTTTGTAGGAAATCTCTTAAACAAGTACATGTTTACTTGAGAGTAATGTTATTTATCATTATCGATTATACGGTAATAGCCATTTGTCATACGTTTTAATACATTTGACAACGAAGTGATTAGTAGTCGCACAACGTTGA
>NC_036247.1:11720520-11730334 GCF_002742605.1 Olea europaea var. sylvestris | reverse complement strand
AATTGGATTAATTAATTATTGGACCGGACCGGGCCGAGCCTGTTTAGGTTTATATAAATACATAACTAGGGTTTGAGGTCCATGAGGGTTTTCATTATTCTTGCTAGCACAAGAAAAAAAACCCTAGAGGCTGCAATCATATTCTCTGTGTAGATCACCGTTGGAGGCTGGACAATTGGACAGCTGTGGTGGAGAATTAAAGTTGTGGAACGAAAAGAAAAGCAATAGGATTGTAGATCTGGAAAAGGTACAATCTTATCACAATTTCTATCTAAACACAAAGGCGATTCTTGGTGGGAATCGAAAATTATTTTAAATTCCGTTGTGCATGTATAAGTAGATTCCCAACAAGCCCTTCTCCCAAATATAAATAATCTTCTTCTCTGCAAGTGTTGGGAGAGTGATAACGTCAATTGGGGGGGTTTATTTTTCCAACAACTTTGGAGGTGGTAAGGTGGTGGTTAAAAAGGTGAAGTGCAGCGACCCCATTTGGACTTTTCCATTTTGATGATTTTTCATTTCTTGGAGAGATTGCTCTTGATTTAGCACGGAATTGATGTTCACAGTCATGGTGGTGGTCGATGACGGTGGGCGTGGTGGTGGCAAATTTCAGATTTTGGGTTGAGGGTAAATGGTGGGGGTGTGGAAGACAATCAGATATCTTTTTTCTTTTCATTTTTTTATTTAAGTTTTTTACTAATTTTATGGGGAAAATATTAAGTTACCATTTTGCCCTTCCCTATTTTGGTAAAAAGTGATCAAAACTTATTTTGGTGGTCAACTAACAAAATTTTGGATAGAAATGTTAGAAATTCAAATCATATTCATATCTGAAACCGAAATCAAATCTAATGCAAACATCCTAGATCAAAATAACCGAAATCCTAGGATCAACATCATGCCAAAATATTAGGATCGATGGATTCGGATTATATACTTGTATCCATTATTAACAATTGCCTACTGCTGCAGAATTGCTGCGACAATCTACCACGTACAGATGAACGCGAAAGAAAGGGCGTGGTTTGTGATCTTTCTCAACCAAATCGCCTGATTCCTCAATGGGCCCATCGTTTCTCTTCTTGATGGGAGAAATGAAACTGTGTGATGTAGTTTATTAGGGACCATAACCAAAATGATCTTTATATATTGTTTAATTAGGGTTCCCATTATCCCCTAATTAGAGCAATATCGATGGTATCTACTCAATTATTTTATATCAATTTGAGTAGTCTATGGGCATACCAAATTAGACCACTTAATTTCAACCCATTATATTAAATTAAATAGCAAATATAATTGAATTAAAATATGTTGCCAATTAGGAAAACCGTGGGTTTTCCTAACAATCTCCCACTTGGCTACATATTATTCCTCAAACAATTATATTACAAATTCTTTAGACACGCATCTCTATGCTATTTATCCTTAGACTTCTCCTTAAACAATCTGGTCCATCTCATATATTAATAATGGAACCATCGCAACTTTCATCACAATACAGTCGTGATTAAACGACGATGATTACCATACTAATACACTTAATGACGAAGATCAAATATGAAGGAGTAGCATGGAAATTTACATGAAATGTGATCTCAAACATGTCTATTTCCAACTGGTCATTCTTTAGTTTCTAGTGAGATCATTCCAAAGTCTTTAATGCAACGCGAACATTGCACATAGAAAACACAAGCAAGCTTAGAAATAGAATCATAAACCATCAACTTTATTCTGTAAAAGATTAAATAATCTAATGTCTAAAGTAAACATATGGAACATAAAATTAATTCCCATTAGACCATAATATCCTCGAAAATAACGCCCATGTAAGCAGTGTGCTCATGAAAGACCTTAGGCGTTAAGCCCTTGGTTAATGGGTCTGTTAGCAAGGAATCTGTCCCTATATTTTCTATGGAAGTTTGTTTATCGTGAACTCTCTCCTTAACAACTAGAAACTTGATGTTAATAAACTACGACTTTGTTGAACTCCTGTTGTTATTGGTGTAAAGTACCGTTGAGTTGTTGTGACAATAAATTTTTAATGGCCTGTCAATGTCATCTACAACTCGCAGTCTAATGACAAAGTTTCACAACCATATTCCATGGTTGAATGCCTTATAACAAGCAATGAACTCCGCAGCCATGGTTGAAGAAGTTATGAGAGTCTGTTTAGCAGACCTTCATGAGATAGCTCCTCCAGCCAGCATAAAGACGTAGCCTAATGTGGAGCATCTACTATCTTGGCCTCTAAATGTCTGATCTCCAATAAGTGAGCATATAGTCTTTTGTTCTCCTCACACGTTTGGCTACTTTCCAATGTTGCATGCCTGGATCACTCAAATATCTACCTAAAAGTCCCACTATAAATGCTGTATCGGGACGAGTACAAATTACAACGTACATTAGACTCCCTACCACTGACGCATAGGGAATTTTCTGCATCTCTTTCCTTTCAAGATCATTATTGGGGCACTGTTTGAGACTAAACTTGTCTCCTTCAGAGATGGGGTATCTCCTGGTCTACTATCTTTCATGCCGAATCTACTCAAAACCTTATCGATATAACTCTTTTGTGACAGTCCAAGGATACCTCGAGAACAATCTCTCAGTATCTGAATACCCAATACAAAATAGGCATCTCCAAGATCTTTCTTCTCAATTTTCTTCGTCAGAAATTTCTTGGTTTTATGCAATAAGCCTATATCACTACTAGAGAGCAGAATATCATCAACATATAGTACTAAGAAGATATATTTATTCCCACTGAACTTATGATATACATGGTCATCAACAACATTCGCCTCAAAACTATACGAGGTGATGATTTGATGAAACATGTGATACCATTGACGGGAAGCTTGTTTGAGACTATAGATGGATTTTTTCAACTTGCAAACCACAGACTTTGGATCTTCCGACACAAATTTTTCTGGTTGTACTATGTAAATCGTCTCGTCAATGCTCCATTGAGAAACATAGTCTTCACATCCATCTGATGTAGCTCTAGATCAAAATGAGCCACCAGTGCCATTATTGTTCTAAAAGAGTCTTTTGAAGATACGGGAGAGAAACTCTCTTTGTAGTCTATGCCTTCCTTTTGAGTAAAACCTTTAGCGACTAGACGAGCTTTATATCTTTCGACATTGCCCCTTGAATCCCTCTTGGTTTTAAATACCCATTTACAACCAATGAGCTTCACACCTTTACGCAACTTGACGAGATTCCAAACGTCATTGTCTTAAATTGACATTATCTCATCCTTCATGGCATCAATCCACTTCTAAGAGTTAGAATTGTTGATTCCAAAGGCGACGCAAGATTGAGATTTAATGGAAATAATGAAATATTCAAGATCGCACCACGAAAATAAGATTAAAGTAAAGTAGAAAAAGAGAAACTAAGTAGAGGAACAATGAATTTTATTAAATCGACAATATCGAGAGAATAATACAGGACAACAATAACGCTTCATCTAAAACTGACAAAAGAATCTCTAATTTATAGGCCACATCCATAAACCTAATGGAGTCCTAAAAGGTAAGAAAATATACTAAAATTAGGTTAAACTGCATAAAAAGAAAAAATCTTGGATGTAATTTGCTTTCTTTCCAAATTCAAGCCAAACGTGATCTTTCAAGATTTCAACCTAATTTTAAGGCATTAAACCTAACAATCTCCACCTTGACTCAAAATTTCGATGCAACGAACGAAACTTCAAAATTTCAAATTCGTGTGCTTCGAAATAAACTAGCTAATCTCCTCAACACAGTAACCAAAATCTCCATCGCCAAACCATCGTCTTCTTCACAGCGTCCCCAAGCGAAACCTGAACCCAAATCCTGGGTCTCGAAAATTCTACCAAGGAATTACTGTTGACCAAATAGGGTCGAAGCACACCCTGTGGTAGAAACCATACCACATGCTGGATCAGAATGCCCCTTGCTAGAACTGTCACCTTCAACGTCCCCTAAAGCATTCCAGATGTAAAGGCCCAAATTTTCATAATACCGGAGCGTTACCAAAAATTTATTTTTTGTTTACTTTACAAGCGAAAAATTCAAAAGAAAATTCATTAATAAATAATAATTGCGGCATTCATAAATTTAAAATAAACATAGCAATTGTATCTGGAAAATAACACTAAACATGTCTTAAATAAATTAACAATTACTTATGAAGGTAGAAAAAGCTTAATAAAAAATTTATTCTTTGTTAATACGATCCTCTTGGCAGCCCGCATCACCGCCCTACCACAAATCCAATCAACCCGAACTAACCTGTAAAAATTTGTAAGAGTGAGTGTTCGAGAATACCCAGTAAAATACGTGCAATTTCTATATACATATATATAACAATAAAAATTACACTTCATACCATTTGATCTTATGGAGTATATCAGTGACTAAGCGACACACTCATCTTAGGTCCTCTTATAATCCCGTAGGATTTCATCTCTTTAAAAGAACGAATGTCTACTGGCAATCGATGCATTTTTTTAATTGAACATAAACGCATAAGGAAACAAAAACACTTGCACTTAAAGTATCTTACCTCGTTATTGGAATATAAAAAAATATTTGAATGCACGTTCCAAAATCTCTTCCTCTACTCTAGTGAAAGATTATTGATTGACTGTGATAGTTGTGCAAAAAACTTTCTGATTTTAATCTCTTTCTGTTCATCATGCCTATATATGTGTGTGTGTGGGCTAAAGTAGATAAACCAAAAGTTAATTTGATAGGGCCAAATCTTGTGACCAATGTCTACTCAAATTGTACTTTATTATTACCTTATTCAACTACAAGAAATCCACTATCTCTATCCAACCGTATGTGTGTGTGGTGAATTTTGTTATAACTAGAATAGTAGAACGGTGAAAACATGTGCTATCCTAGGAATCTCTAATAGATAATAATAATAATAATAATAATAATAATAATAATAATAATAATAATAATAATAATAATTCCACCTTAGTCATAATTTAATCCACACGTTTTTGGAGAGAGAGAAAAAAAAAAGGAATTGACTTATAACTTATATAAAACTCTATTTATCCTATTTTTGTTTCAATTGGGTCTAGCTTAATGTGTTCTTATCCAAAATGTGACCAATGTCTACTCAAATTGTACTTTATTATTACCTTATTCAACTACAAGAAATCCACTATCTCTATCCAATCGTATATGTGTGTGGTGAATTTTGTTGTAACTAGAATAGTAGAACAGTGAAAACATGTGCTATCCTAGGAATCTCTAATAGATAATAATAAAAAGAAAAATAACACCTTAGTCATAATTTAATCCACACGTTTTTGGAGAGAGAGAAAAAAAAAAAGAACTGACTTATAACTTATATAAAACTCTATTTATCCTATTTTTCTTTCAATTGGGTCTAGCTTAATGTGTTCTTATCCAAAATAATTTTTTATCGAGTCAAAGACTTCTAATTAATTATGACCTATAAAATAAGTCCAATATCAATATACTAAAACCAACGCTGTCAATATCTAATTATTTGGAACAAATAAAATAGAAATTTAAAACATTTTTCATTTTAGTCCTCGACTTTTTTTCTTTTTTTCAAATGTAATTATATAACATGTAAAATAAATAAATTTTATTCTAAAATTTTTCGGGAGGTTACAATCTCCCCTCCTCAAAAGAATTTCGTCCTCGAAATTACCTGCATTTGGGTCTTCCGTAGCCTGTCCCTAGGCTAAAGCGAAAACTCGGGCCTTTCTTTTCTTTTCTGGCTCGTCATTCTTCTTCGAAGGGTCTTCTTTTCAGTTTTTGAAAATATGCCCTATTTTGCTTGTCATTCTTTTTCGAAGGGCCTTCTTTGCAGCTTTTGAAAATATGCCCTATTTTACCGCATCGATAGCACACATGCTTCCCAAACATTCACCCCTATGCATTTTGTTGCACTTTGGATAGGGTGGAACAACTTGTCCAAAACTTGATATGAAGTTAACGTTCTTGTTATGTCCTTCTCATTTCTCTTCGTTGGACCCATTCCATTTCCTCTTTCCTGAAGACTCAGCCCCTTGCTAGGGAGTTTAGTCAATTTTCAACCTATTTGAGATTGCTTAGGCAATCTGCAATACTCGGCTATAAGTGGTGAATTGGTGGGATACCAGTATTCCACCAATCTCAGGATACAATCCTAGTTCGAACCTCCTTGCTTTCTTTGCCTCAGTGCCCACTAGGTGTGGTGCATACCTTGAGAGTTGTTCGAATTTTCTCTCATAATCCTCAAGCTTCATTTTTCCCTGTTTAAGTTGAAGGAATTCTGTCTCCTTTTAATCTCTCAAAACTTGGGAGAAGTATTTTCTCATTACTTCATCCTTAAATTATGTCCACGTCAGAGCACGTTGTTGTGCTTCTGTTTTAGTGCGAAATGCTGACTCCAACTAGTGGCCTGCAGTGTCAACCAACATGAATTCTGCACATAACACCTTTTGAGCATCTGTGCAAGATAGATGTTTGAAAATTCGCTACATTTCTCTTTTCCATTCTTTAGCTGCTAGTGGGTCTGCCTTGCCATCGAAAGTTGGGGCTTTGTAGCGACGGAACTATTCCACAATTGAGCTAATGTTGTTTGCACTATGGGACCAGTCTACGCTTGTTGCCTACCCAAATCTTGTATCACCTTTAGTAAATCCCTGATGATCGTAGCTTGATTTTGTTGTTGTCTCGACATTTTCTTAACACAAATAAAATTTTAATTTAGGAATATTCGATAAAACAACCTAATATTATTAATAATCTTTTGAAGAACTTTAAAATATAAATTTCCAAATCCTTACATATAGTAACTTGCTCTTCAAAATCAAATAAATAAATAAACAATTAAACTTTTCCTAAGTAAATAAATAACACTTATTTCTAATCCCGTGAGTCCTAAAAAAAATCTTCTTTTTATGGCATCTCATCATCCGAAGTAATGCATGACTCTGGCACAGAATTTGCAACCAAATCAACGAAATTTTGTGGTTGGATTCTTTGCTCAGGGTCTATAGACATAAAAAAATAATAAAATAAAATGGATTGGGTCGATTTAAATTATTAGCCCAATTAAGTCTTAAGTCTACTAAAGTTCATAAAAACCCAAAAGCCCATACCACATTTTAAATAAATAAACAAATCAAATTTTCAACAAATTATTGAAGACTAGGATTCAAGCCACGTGGCCCCTCGTTTTCAAATATTCAGATCTTTAATCAGAGGATTTTGCAATTACAAGAAGGTCAATATCACTTGTATTTATCAAGATACAATTTGTAATCATTTCTGTATTTTAATACATGAGATTTCTCTCTACAAATTTCTTGGCAGGCCCTGTGGGACCTTCTCGTCCTCTCATCTTTTGATTTCAAAATCTTCAAATTTCAACTACTACATTAGCAATGGCAGGCGAAAAGGTGAAACAAACTATGACTCATCTTGAAGAGACACTTGCCGAGCTCTTCCATGCGACCAGGGCCCAAACAAAAACTGGGAAAACTCAACTGGTCACACCGTTGAAGAAGTTCTCCAACAAAGGTAAAGTGAAAATTGCCTTCAAAAAGCCAAACTCTCATTCAATAGAAAAAACCATGAGTTCAGCGAAAAGTTCTCGTTCAGGCTCCATTTGCAGTGGTAGATCCTTGTTTGGATCCCTTCATGCCACTTCTCAGCAAAAGTGGGAAGATGGTGTCTCATCTGAAGGATCACTTAAGTCAGTGATGGTCACAAAAGCAGCATCAGGATCAAATGACCGAATTCAACAAATGGCTTTAGCCATTAAACAATTAACAAAGTGATTGGAAGACAAAGATGTACAGATTGTTGCACTCACATATAGGCTAGAGTCGCAAAATCCATCGACTAAAGAAGATTGGGAAAATTCAGGATCTTCCAAGGCCAAAGAGTTAGAAGTCCAAGAGCGCCAACAAAAACAAGATATGCATGATCGGACAGTTGTTCAAAATGTGTTGCGTGACACCACTCAACTCTCTGTTGGCTCTCTGTCCGTTCAACAACTTCAACATATGGTTGTAGACACCATTCGTGCCCAGTATGGTGGTTCATTACAATCTTCACTGGTGTATGACAAGCCCTATAGTCGTCGAATCGACGAAATAAAGATGTCATTCGGTTATCAACTTCCAAAATTTCAATGTTTTGATGGAAAAGCCAATCCAAAGCAACATGTTGCCCATTTTATTGAGACTTGTAATAATGCGGGTACTTGCAGTGACACTATGGTGAAGCAGTTCATATGCTCCCTCAAAGGTTCTGAATTTGAATAGTACACGGACTTACCGGCAGGGTCAATTGACGGTTGGGATCAGCTTGAGCGAGAGTTCCTAACACGTTTCTGCAGCACCCAATGAATTGTCAGCCTTCCAGAACTTGCTCGAACAAAACAAAGCAAGGAAGAGCCCGTTGTGGAATACATTAAACGCGGGAAGAACCTCGTGCTTAATTTTAAAGAACGAATAAGCGAAGCATCTTCCATCGACATGTGTGTACAAGGCATGCATTGGGGATTACTCTATAATCTCCAAGCAAACATGCCTCACTCATTCGAAGAATTGACAACACGTGCTCATGACTTGGAGCTCCAAATTGCAAGGTATGGAAGTTACTTACCAAGTGATCCACATGACAAGAAAGGTCCTAAGAAAGAGATAAGGAAAGACGCCAAGGCAAGTAAGTCCAAAGAAGCTATGGTGATTTCTATTGCTCCTGCAAAGATAGCCTTCCAGGGGTCAAGTTTGAACCCAAAACCAAAGCCAAAATTCAGACCTAACAGAGAACAAGTCCAAAGTAGAGGTCATGTGACTCTAAAAGAACTTGAAGGAAAGGAGTACCCATTCTCAGATTCTGAAGTTTTCGAAATTCTAGATCAGCTCATTGAACAGAAGATAATCGAACTTCCAGTACCAAAAAGACCCGAGGAAGCTGGTAAGATCGATCATCCTAAATACTGTAAATCTCACAGAATCATTAGCCACCCATGGAAAAATGCTTCGTCTCGAAAGATCTCATTATTCGTTTGGACAAATAAAATAAGATCAAACTTGAAATCGGAGAGAATCCAATAGCCGTCTGCTCGATGGTTTCGTTTGGATCATTTGATCCAATTTCCATTGCAGAGAAGAAACAAACATTTTTTTGGTATACGCGATACCTGTAAATCCTCAGTTAAGAAGTTTGGACCTCAACTTTCGAAAGGAGCTATCCTAGTGAAGTTTGAGGTAGACAAAGAAATCACTATCGGTTACATCTATCCAGGGATGGATGGACCAAATGCACCCAATCGTCTAACCTTTTATGAAATTATGACGGGCGACTTGGATGTTTGGGATTCTAACTCAGAATCTAAAGACGAGATCGATGGCGACTGGTCCACCTTCATAAAGAAGAAAGAGAAATATCGAATGCCAAATAAAATAGGTAAAATATTACATTCTACACCTCTTGCAGGAACAGAGTTGGAGGGATTGGGAACAAAAATTCCACCCAATAAAAAGGAAACATTAGAAGAAGATCAGGGGGCATGGACACTTGTGAAAAGACGTCTTCGAAAGGCTCCACAACTCCCAAGTTCTAATGTTTGTGACAAGAAATCAAGACCAAAGAACAATCGAGGAAAAAAGCCTGAAACCAAGCCAAGAATACCTACTAAGTCAATCGGGAGAGAAGCAGTTCCACGCGTTCTTCCTAGACTACCAACCCTGGGTGATTATTTTCCCAAGGGTTTCTTTGATAAAGAATATCTCACCTCCAATGTAATCAGCGTAGAGGAGAAAAATGAAATGAAG
>NC_036247.1:11714837-11720166 GCF_002742605.1 Olea europaea var. sylvestris | reverse complement strand
TGGACGTGTTTGGCTACATGAAACTGGAGTGGTACCTTCCACCTGGCGCCAATGCTTCAAATATAACCAAGATGGATAAGTTAAATATGTGGTAGCTGAGTCTAAACCATTCCTTGAAGAAGAATCCCATTTTGCTGATGCCAAATTCTACATGGAAGATGAAGAGTGCAATTCTGCAGGGTTGACAATGTCTAAATTCAAAATCAAAAAAGATGCAAATGATCATGATCATCTACTGCTGTTCAATCTCATCAATTTATTAAAGGTAAGTCAAAATTTATATCCGAAGGATTCTCTAGAGGCAAAAAACCTCAAATAGAATCAACCGATTTTGAGGTATTGAAAAAAGAGTTGACTCTTCCAATACCTTGTATTCCAAAATTACTTCTACCCTATCAACTCATGGCGGTCCAAGAGGAACATAAACCTACATCAGAGGCTTCGACATCCGTTCCAGACATATCAAAGCTTTATATATCTAGTTCATCCAAACAAGAAGGAGCTCTTGAATCAAAACAAACTTTCAAAGGATGTTACAATCCTCAAGTCAAAAAGTTGTTTGAAAATATCGGGTTCGAAAAAGGAGAGCCTCGTAAATTAGGTGATCTTGACACTGTCCTTTCAGGTGGGCATGTCTCTTCTAATTATGATGGAGCCCTGATGTCTCGACCCAGGTATAGTTTGGATATGATCCTAATCCACCGAGAAAGATTGAGGTCAAGAAGGTTTCCTCAAACCCCATCATAGTTCAAATTTATGAAGTTGCAGAAGAGAAACCAGAACAACCGAGACCTTCAGTGTTCGATCGAATTGAAAGTGAGAATGCTAGAGTTTTGGTGTTTACAAGGTTAAAAAGAGAACCCTCTGCAGTGGTCGATGTAAAAGGTAAAGTTTCCATCTTTCAAAAGATTAAATGAAGATTCTTCTTCTTCTACCCAGATTGATAGGAATGTACAAGCTCCTCAAATGTCATCCCAAAGACAATTTACATTTTCTCGACTTGGAATCAAAACTTCCAATCTGAGTTCGAAACCACAATGGTCAAGAAGAAGACGAGGACATCAAAAACTCCACTCATCCCTAAAGGATAATGAAGACGAGGAAGAAGTTTCTGCCAATCACATAGCCTTTGAAGAAGCTCCAGATTCAGACTCTGAGTCCGAAAGTTCTGTCACAATAGATGAACCTGAACCAGCCCCACCTAAATTTGAAGAAGGTGGGTAAGCTACTGTGGATGACTTAAAACAATTGAACTTGGGGATCGAAGAAGACCCGAGACTAGTATTTGTAAGTGCCCTCCTCAGTCAAAAAGAGGAATCCGAGTACATTAGTTTGCTTCAGGAATACAAAGACGTGTTTGCGTGATCTTACAAGGAGATGCCGAGGTTATACCCTAAGGTTGCAGTACATCATCTCGCAGTAAGACATGGAGTTCGACCAGTCAAACAACCTCAAAGAAGATTTCGACCAGAACTGATACCTCAAATTGAAGTAGAAGTCAACAAACTTATTGAAACTGGATTCATACACGAAGTGAAATACCCAACATGGATCGCGAATATTGTTCCTGTTAAAAGGAAGAATGGGCAATTAAGAATTTGCGTTGACTTTCGAGATTTGAATCAAGCATGTTCGAAAGAGAAAAATGATTTTCCACTTTCGATAACAGAGTTGATGGTGGATGCAACTACTAGATATGAAGTCTTATCTTTCATGGACGGATTCTCCGGATACAACCAAATACGAATGAACCCGAAAGATGAGGAACTCACATCATTTCGTACCCCTAAAGGCATATATTGTTACAAAGTTATGCCTTTTGGATTGAAAAATGCAGGGACAACCTACCAGAGGGCAATGCAGAAGATTTTCAATGACATGCTGCATAAGAACGTAGAATGTTATGTAGATGATCTTGTTGTCAAAACCAAAAGATGTGACGATCATTTACAAGATTTACGGTATGTTTTCAAAAGATTTCGAAGACATCAACTGAAGATGAATCCGTTGAAATGTGCATTTGGCGTCACCTCTGAAAAATTTCTTGGCTTCATTGTTCGACATCGGGGCATTGAAATAGATCAATCAAAAATTTATGCCAAAATCAACATGCAAGAGCTAAGAAATATACGTGAGTTGAAAAGTCTTCAAGGAAAACTTACATACATTCGAAGATTTATCTCTAACATGGCTGGACGATATCATCCATTTAACAAATTGGTGAAGAAAGATATACTATTTGAGTGGGACGATGCTTGTCAAAATGGTTTCCAAAGCATTAAGCAATATTCGTCATGTCCACCGGTACTCACAGCTCCAGTCCCAGAAAAGCCACTGACTATTTATGTTGCAGCACAAGAATATTCTCTAGGAGCACTTCTTATCCAAGTCAACAATGAAGAAAAGAGAATGCACTCTATTACTTAAGTCGAACACTGGTAGGCACTGAAATGAAGTATTTACCTATTGAAAAAATGTACCTTGCATTAATCTATGCAGCTAAAAAGTTGAGACATTATATGCTATCACACACGATCAATCTCGTTTCGAAGATTAATCCATTGAAGTACATAATGTCTAGGCCAATTCTCTCTGGACGGATTGGAAAATGGACACTACTATTGTCTGAGTTCGATATCAAATTCATTTCACAAAAGGTCATTAAAGGACAAGCTTTGACAGATTTCCTAGTGGACCACCCAATTGCAGTGGAATGGAAACTTCAAGAAGACCTTCCCGATGAAGAAGTTCTATTAAGGCTCAACGGAATCAAGAAATGGTTCTGACCTTTATCCCCAAACCCACATTCAAGCAAGCTAGTCATCAAGTCATTAACCACTTCACGGGGAGCCCCTTCACCATTAGGTTGGCTAGGCCACACTCTTAAGATTAAGCTTTCCCATCTCTCAAGTGAGAAGGATTTACTGCTTACTGAAGCCATACCATCATGGAGGCTATACTTCGACGAGGCAGCCCAAAGTTATGGTGTCGGGGTAGGAGTAGTCTTAGTCACTCCCCATGATCTTGTCATGCCCAGCTCTTTTGCCTTAGCAGAGAAATGTTCAAACAACGTGGTGGAATATCAAGCTCTTATCTTTGGTTTAGAAGTAGCGTTAGATATGGATATCCACCAGCGGAAAGTCTTTGGAGATTCTAAATTGATAATCAACCAACTTTTAGCTGAGTATGAAGTCCAAAATTCAAACCTGGAACAATATCGTGAATATGCATCAATGCTTATGAGACGACTTGATTCAGTAAAAATTAAATTCGTCCCAAAAAGTGAAAATAGGAAAGCTGATGCCTTAGCTAATTTGGCTGCTGTTTTAGCTAGGTCAAATGAAGATTTCTCACACTCTATATCAATTGCTCAAAGATGGGTGCTTCTATCGTTGCTACCCAATAATTTGGAAGAAAACAAAAGGGTCGAAGTACTCAAAAATGAGGAAAGAGAAGATTGGAGACAACCGATAATCGATTTCCTTCAACATCAAAAGCTACTAGATAATCCACGGTGAAAAACTGAAATCAAGAGGCGTGCCTCTCGCTTTATCTTTTATAAGGGAACATTTTATCGACGATCATTTGATGGAGTTTTTCTTCGATACCTGAGTGATGACGAAGCAACACAGGTCGTGGAAGAAGCCGACTCTGGAATTTGTGGTGCCCATCAGTCTGGACCTAAACTCCATTTTCGAATAAAAAGGATGGGCTATTACTGGCCAACTATGGTACAAGACTCCATGGATTTTGCAAGAAAATGTGAAGCTTGCCAAGTTCATGCCAATTTCATCCATCAACCTCCGGAACCATTACATCCAACAGTAGCTTCATGACTATTTGATGCATGGGGTCTTGATGTAATTGGACCTATAACTCCGAAGTCTTCTGCAGGGCAGGCATACATCCTCACCGGAACCGACTACTTCTCCAAGTGGGCCGAAGCCGTACCATTGAAGGAAGTAAAGAAAGAAAATGTTGTAGATTTCATTCGTATCCAAATCATTTATTGATATGGTGTTTCCCGGCATATCATAATTGATAATGGAAAACCATTCTGCAATAGCCACGTAAACAATTTATGTGCTAAGTTTGGGTTCAAACAGTATAACTCGTCCATGTACAATGTGGCAGCTAACGGATTAGTAGAGGCGTTCAACAAAACACTATACAGTCTGCTAAAAAATGTTGTCTCCAAATCAAAAAGAGATTGGCATGAGAAAATCGGTGAAGTCTTATGGGCTTATCGAACTACTTATCGGACTCCAACACAAGCCACTCCTTGTGCCTTAGTATATGGAGTAGAAGCTATACTTCCTCTAGAGTGTCAAATCCCGTCACTTCGAATTGCCATCCAGGAAGGTTTGACAACTGAAGAAAATGCCTGCCTTCGATTGGAAGAGCTGGAAGCTTTGGATGAGAAGAGATTAGAAGCACAAATGCATATAGAGTGCTATCAAGCTCGAATGGCCAAGTCTTTCAACAAAAAGGTGCGACTAAGATCATTTCAAGTTGGAGATCTGGTACTTTCCGTGCGCAAGCCAATCATAATTACAAGAAAAACAGGGGGCAAGTTCCAACCTAAATGGGATGGTCCATTTCTTGTTACTCGTGCATTCACTAACGGAGCGTACAAGATCGTCGACAAAGATGGATTGCAAATCAGACCTATCGATAGAAAATTTTTAAAGCGTTTTTACGCCTGAAGTTCTTTATTTTTAAATCTTTCATTGTACAAAAAAAATTGTGTTCTTGTAAACGTTCAACTTGATCCCATTTGGGTACGTAAGAGGGTTGAATAAATTATAAATTCAAGTTCAGTCACAACTAGTAAATTCATTCAATTTGTGTACCGATTGCTGTAGTAAAAAAAACACGAGAAACGTGAAAAAGAAAAGTTCATCCAAATAAAAAAAATAACAAGTCAAAATTCATACAATATGGTCTAAAAAAAGTTGATCCCATTTGGGTACGTAAGAGGGTTGAATAAATTATAAATTCAAGTTCAGTCACAACTAGTAAATTCATTCAATTTGTGTACCGATTGCTGTAGTAAAAAAAACACGAGAAACGTGAAAAAGAAAAGTTCATCCAAATAAAAAAAATAACAAGTCAAAATTCATACAATATGGTCTAAAAAAAGATCAGAAATTCATGACTTCATCAGGATCACTCGCAGGAAACTATCTTCAAGGGTCTTCATTTTCTGGTCAATGGATGCTACACTAGCGACATCTAGGGGTGTCAAAAAGGCTCGGTGGCTCGGGCGGCTCGTGGCTCGGCTCGGAAAAAGCCCGAGCCCGCCCGGCTCGTGGCTCGGGGGGGGGGG
>NC_036247.1:11711294-11713722 GCF_002742605.1 Olea europaea var. sylvestris | reverse complement strand
GCCTCAAGAATGAAAGGTGAATTTCCTCGACGATAAGAGACAAATCTAGATCGAATACTCATCATGAATTCTGAAGTATCTGCAGACCTCGATTGGTCATCCACACGTACATCAGGATGAGACGATGATGTTAATGGATTCCAGCAAAAGTTATCGGTGTTCATCGCTCCACATATAAATTCCCGACAATTAACGACATTTTTCTCCCAAGATTGAAAAGCATTCGGAGTTTTGACATATCTTCGAATTATAGTGCGAGAATAACTCTTGTCTACATGAGCATAAACACCTCGGACAAAATAAGTTGCTGCCCAAGCATAAAGAAAATGTCCAGAAAATGAATGTGAAATTGAGCCAAGGTCTGGATTTGCCTGATAGTTAGATGTTCGTGTAAGTCCACTATAAATGCTCACCAATATGGGTGGAACCAGACTATAAGTATATCCGCCTACCATCCTAGAAGATGGTTTAAAAGTCTCGACTCTTATATTTTCGTCCCCAGATGAAAGAACAAAGCGACAAAGCCATAGGGAGAGATAGGCTGCTATCTCTAATTTCTCTTCTTCTTTCATAGACAGAGATACTGGAAAATTGCCCCAATGACGTCGATCCCTACGAATAATGTCTCTCGGCTTGTCTGCCACCACGGGCCTCCGTATTTCCTACGATGTTCTTTGATGGCGCCTTTTGAATGGATTTAAATTCATAGCATTCTTATAATTTTTGTGTTGTCGAGGGTTCGGGACACAACCATTCTCATGAAACCAAAAAAATTAATCCACTATTCGTGAGTAACTCTGTCAGATTCGTTCGCATGGGCAATCAATGCGAAAACATTAAAGAGATACAAACAAGACTTGGGAAGATGATCCGTCAACTCTGAAAGGCTTGGGACTACTTCCTCATAATAATGACCCATGATCGAAAGTCCACTTATCTCGCGGATGTCCCAAAGAAAAATGCTAAATTCACCATTGGCAGTCACAAAGGTGTTGGTTTCTGGACACCAAACCTCACAAAGAGCTCTGTAAATGGAGTTTGGGCGATGGTAATCTTTTGCAGCAGAACCGACTGCAAAAGCTAACTCGCGGAGATTCCTCTTGAACAAAAGTTTCTGGACCCACAAAGACCACTCCCAAAATTTTGAAAGAAAAGAAATCTCTCCTTGACTGACCAGTGCGCTTCCCCCATCGTATTTCTCTATTATCAATTCTCTCACAAATCACAGCCCTTGGGATGTACTCCATGCTCTGGGAATGATGAGGCGGAAGACACAAAGAGGGAAGATGACTGCTAGAGCGATTGGACTTGCCAGTATCCAAACTCTCGTGACATTCACTAATGGTGGACATATGCAACTCCAACAATGGCTCCAGAAGGTCGGGGGAAGGATTTCTTGTTGGCTTGTGGACACTAAATTTAAGTTCACCTCGTACGCTTGTTTGGGCATGGTACTTCACATCGGTATCTTTGAAACGCAGATAACTTTTGTCTTGATTTTTAAGCTCAACAATTTCGTGCATGTCAGAGCACACTTTATCATAAGAACTTGTTCCAGCCATGCTTGCAAAAAAAAATAATAATAAAAAAAATGGGGGGACAGTAAACCTCTCAAATTGGTCTATTATCTAAAATCCCGAGTTTCCCAAATGTGTAAGTAGTGTCTATAAAAAAATGTCTTAGATGATGGAAGGAACCAGTCCTTGGTCCTTGACACAAAGTGCCTTGGACGATGGAATGAACTAGTCATTAGTCCTTAACAAAGTGTCTTGGACAGTTGAAGGAGCCAGTCCTTGGTCCTTAACAAAAAGTGAGAGCCAGCCCTTGATCCTCAACACAAAGTGTCTTGGACAGTTGAAGGAGCCAGTCCTTGATCCTCAACACAAAGTGTCTTGGACAATGGAAGGAACCAATCCTTAGTCCTTAACACAAAGTGTCTTGGACAGTTGAGAGAGTCATTCCTTGGTCCTCAACACAAAGTGTCTTGGACGATGAAAGGAACAAGTCATTGGTCCTCAACACAAAGTGTCTTGGACAGTTGAAGAAGCCAGTCCTTCGTCCTCAACACAAAGTGTCTTGGACAGTTGAAGGAGCCAGTCCTTCGTCCTTAACACCAGGTGCCTTGGGCAGTCGAAGGAGTCAGTCCTTGCTCCTTAACACGAAGTGCGTTGGACAGTGGAAGGAGTCCTTAACACGAAGTGCCTTGAACAGTGGAAGGAACGGGTCCTTGGTCCTCAACAAAAGTGCATTGGATGGTAAAAAGTGGTAGTCCTTAGTCCTCAATATGTATGAAAGTTTGCGATTTTAAGTTTGTTCATATGCATATATTTCCTTAACTCATAGAATAATTGCAACAAAAAAAAAACCTCTTCACGAAGAAAATCTTGATTCGCTCCAAAGAATTGAAACCCTAAAAAAAATGAAGAAT
>NC_036247.1:11710212-11711255 GCF_002742605.1 Olea europaea var. sylvestris | reverse complement strand
TTTTGTTTAAAAAAAAAACACAAAAAAAAAAAAAAAAAAAAAAAAAAAAAAAAAAAAAAAAAAAAAGAAGGGGGTCAAAATAAAGGGGCAGTTAGAAAAAATAATAATAATAATAAATAAATAAATAAGTAAAAAAAAAGAAAAGAAAATCAAAAAAAAAGAAAAGAAAAGCAAAAAAAAAAAAAGGAAACAAAAAAAAAGGAAGCAACGTGTGTAACCAAAAAATAAAAAAAAATATAGGATTTCTGCACAAAACGCAGAAACCAAGAGTGGTCACAAAAAACAAAAAAAAAATAAAAAAAGTGGATTAAAATAAAAAGAAAATAAAGAAGAAAAGTTACGTGTATATAAAAAAAAAAGAAAAAAAAAATTCAAAACAAAACAAAAGGTAAAAAACAGTTACGTGTAAAAGATATAAATAAATTGAAAAAAAAAGGTTTCCGCTGCTCCAATTGGCGGTGGAAACCAATTCCGCCGCCAAGAAATTTAATAATAAAATAAATTAATTTATTAAAAAATAAAAAATAAAACCAAATGGTTTCTACGCATGGCAGAAACCATAACCAATTATGGTTTCTGCGCATGCCATGCGCAGAAACCAATTTTGGTTTTCGCCGCACTGTGGCAACGGAAATCGAAAGAATTGAATTTCAAAAAAGAGAGAGAGAGAGAGAAGGAAACGAGAGAGACAAAAATAAAAAATAAAAATTGTTTACCTCTGTTTGCAAAGTTTAACAGACTAGTTCCCAATTCTCATAATTCCTTCGTATAAATAGGCGGGTAACGAACCTCACTGAAATCCAATTTACCATAAAACGTAAAAAACTTGTTTAAATCAAATTTGTTATGGATCTATAAAATAAATAAATAATCAAAATTCAACAAAAAAAAATCTTATTCTCAAATTTGAAAGACAAGAATTTTATCAAATTCACATTTTGCTTTCAAATCTTTCATCCATATTAATTTACTAATGGGAAGTTTGAGGTCAAATAAAAAAAATCGAAATCGAACAAATCAAAATAAAATTGAAAGTCAAGATT
>NC_036247.1:11686662-11709433 GCF_002742605.1 Olea europaea var. sylvestris | reverse complement strand
AATATAACTCATAATCCACATCTCTCACGAAGTAAGCCACGTCTCTCCATTGAGGTCGCATAGTGCTTATAAGGTGGTATATCAAGAGGACTATCCCCTCATTATATCTGAATGATCTTGCTCGGTCCCACTTAGAAAGGAAATCTTCAACATGTTCAACAAAAGTTCGCTCCCATCTTACTTCATAATTTATGCAGTTCTCAATGGCCATTTCAGCACATTGGAGGTACGTTGGGCCATTCTTAGTCATCCTAATCACGTGACAAGTATAATTTCAATTATGCTTAATCTTGCATTATCAATATTATTTATTCTCTTAGTGCATGAATGATATTCTAGTAAAATGTAAATAAAAAAATGACAAATATATTATGCGAGGTGAACATGCTTTTACATTTCATAATATGAATCATGCTAAAAATATGTCATTACATTTCATAATAGACAATTTAGGTTTTTTGACAAAGTCTTTCAATTTTGCAATTATGCAAATCAACAAACTCAAACAATAAATCAAACGTGAAATCTCTTAAAAATATGAATTTTCAAATTAGTCCATTTTTAAAACATCCCCAAAGGCTAAAGTTAAAACGCACAAAAATTTATGACATGTAAAATTTGAACCATAGTCATGAAACGATAATAATTTAAATTCTAAACTATTGTCATTCAAAATTGACTTAAATACAAACATTTAACTTTTACCAAGCTGTAACACCCCAAATTTTCATAACACCAGAGCGTTACCAAAAATTCATTTTTTGTTTACTTTACATGCTAAAAGGTCAAAATAAAATTCATTAATAAATAATAACTGCGACATTCATAAATTTAAAATAAACATAGCAATTGTATCTGGATAATAACATTAACCATGTCTTAAATAAATTAAAAATTAATTAGGAAGGAAGAAAAAACTTAATAAAAAATTTATTCTTTGTTAATACGATCTTCTTGGCAGTCCGCATCACCGCCCTACCACAAATCTAATCGTTCCGAACTAACCTGTAAAAATTTGTAAGAGTGAGTATTCAAGAACACCTAGTAAGATACGTGCAGTTTTCATATACATATATATAACAATAAAAATTACACTTCATACCATCTGATCTTATGGAGTATATCGGTGACCAAGCGACACGCCCATCTTAGGTCCCCTTATAATCCCATAGGATTTCATATCTCTTTTAAAAAATATATATATAATATCTAATGGCAATCCATGCTTTTTTTTAATTGAACATAAACGCATAAGGAAACAAAAACACTTGCACTTAAAGTATCTTACCTCGTTATTGAAATATAAAAAATTATTTCAATGCACGTTCCAAAATCCCTTCCTCTACTCTAATGAAAGATTATTGATTGACTGTGATAGTTGATGCAAGAAACTTTCTGATTTTAATATATATATATATATATATATCTACCGTATGTGTGATAAGAATTGATGTGTGCAAAATTTTTCATCATGCCTATATATATATATAGGTGTAGGTTAGAGTAGATAAATCAAAAGTTGATTTGATAGGGCCAAATCTTGCAACCAGTGTCTACTCAAATTGTACTTTATTATTTTTTATTCAACTACAAGAAATCAACTATCTCTATCCAACTGTATATGTTTGTGGTGAATTTTTTTGTAACTAGAATAGTAGAACAGTGAAAACATGTGTTATCCTAGGAATCTCTAATAGAAAAAAAATAAAAATCCCACCTTAGTTATAATTTAATCCACACGTTTTTGGAGAGAGAAAAAAAAAGAATTGATTTATAACTTATATAAAACTCTATTTATCCTATTTTTCTTTCAATTGGGTCTAGCTTAATGTGTTCTTATCCAAAATAACTTTTTCTCGAGTCAAAAACTTCTAATTAATTACGACCTATAATATGAGTCCAATATCGGTATACTAAAACCCACTCTATCAATATCTAATGACTTGGAACAAATAAAATAGAAATTTAAAACATTTTTTTATTTTAGTCTTCAACCTTTTTTTTAAATGTAATTATATAACATGTAAAATAAATAAATTTTATTCTACAATTTTTCGGAAGGTTATACCAGATATTAGTGACACCACCGTACCTACGCTCTATGAGTCCAACCTTAGCAACTGAACAAAGTGCATTCGTTGAAATTAATGGCAAAGCGGAATCACCAACGCTCTCCCTACCAGTGTTCTTAGCCAACTCAAAGTTCGCTACAAGAGGTAATGTACCAAACTGAACTTCTACCACGGTACTGAACTTGTCCAAATATCTCTTAACTGGTTTTGCGCTTCCCTGCAACGTGTACAAATGGGATCTCTTTCGTCCCTTCAGTACTACCTGGACACCCCTTCGAACCTTCAAGATTCCACCTCCACCAAAAAATTTATACCCTTTTGCATCAAGTCTAGAACATGGCGAACCTAATCAAGTGTCATTACTGTCCCATCTTGTAGCCTCAATCTGACCCGACCGATTCCTGCAACCCGACAAGTTCAACTTCAGCTTTGAAAGACTTGAAAACGCCCAGGAATTGTGACTTTTGAATTAGATACAGGTAACTGAATCTAGAGTAATCATCTATGAATGTAATGAAGTACTGATGTCCATTCCAAGAAACCGTAGGGAATGGGCGACAAATATTAGTATATATTAGTTCTAAGACGTCTTTGCTCTCTCGACACCTAAATTCCTCATGTTTGTTCTTTTCCTCTTGATGTACTCAACACAGACTTCGAAGTTTGTTAAATCTAAGGGTTTAAGAATTCCATCCGACACAAGCCTCTGAATTCTCTACTTAGAGATATAACATGAACGCTTGTGCCATAAAGTGGCGAAATTCTCGCTTAATTTTTGCTTTGTACCATGTGAACTTGTTTGCAGTATTTCATTATAGGAACTAACTATATCAAGTATATACAAATTATCAATCATATAACCGAAACCAACAAAATTTGAATTTTGATAGAGACCAACTTTTGTTATTTCCAAATGAACAACAAAATCCTGATTTGTCCAAGCTAGAAATAGAAATTAAATTCCGTCTAAAGGACGGTGCAACAAATGTCTCAAACAAATCCAAATAAAACCCAATTTTTAATTATAATATGAAAGTCCCTATAACCTTTACCGCAACTTTATTGCCATCGCCTATAAAGATGAATCTTTCTGCATCACTTGGCGATCGGCTCCACATGCAACTTTGCGTAGACATACTAATGTGAGTAGTAGCACCAGAATCTACCCACCAAGTATCCTTAAGTACAAAAGCCAAATTAACTTAAGAACAAACTAAAGTAAGAAGCATACCCTTCTTTACACGCCACGCAGCGTACTTGGAACACTCATCTTCATGTGTCCCGACTTCTTGCAGAAGTAGCACGTAAACTCCTTATCCTACTTCTTTTGCTTTTTCTACTGAGAAGGTCCTTTCGCAACATCCTTAGCTCTCTTCGTTTTCTTGTTCTGAGAGGTTGAGGCCAAGAGAGCACTCTCAATCTTATCATGTCGTTGCCTCTCTTCTTCTTACACACAGTGAGATAAGGGACCATTTGTCCTTCTAAGTGTTATAACTCACCTTGAATTGCCCAAAGTGCGCAGGAAGAGAGATCAAAACCAAGTGCATGAGCAAGTCATCAGATAGCTCCAACTTAAGCGACTTTAGTTTTGGTGCGAGATGAGACATCTCCATGATATACTCCCTTATGTTCCCTTTGCCATTATACTTCATCAAAACGAGTTTAGCCAAAGGGTTACTTGCCTCTGCTTTTTCATTCTTGGCAAAATATTGCTCAATTTCCTCAAGAAACTTCTTGGCACTCTCGCTCTCAATAATAGAGCCTCAAAATGCTTCTGGAATGGAACGTTTCATGATCATCAAGCACAGTCGGTCAGAGCAATCCCACCTTTCAATTTTACCCTCATTGGGGTTTTTCGGTGTAAAAGTCGGTCGATCCAAACGAAGTGCAAGATCCAAATCCATACAGTCGAGGACAATTTCCACGGCTGCTTTCCAAAACTTAAAGTTCGTCCCGCTCAGCATTAGGATGTTGTTAACTTGAGCAGAGACATTCGCAGTATTTGCAATAGAAACTGTATAGAGAACAAAATAAACAAGCATGTCAAATAAGAAAAATAAGACATACACAAATAATCCAGATTTGGGGATCCATCTCAAGATACCTAATACAATATTAATTCCTAGTCTTTGCACAGAGAAATTAAATGTAAGTTGTACTCTTAGTTCAATGATCAAATATTGACAATTAGTTCTGTCAAACAATGGCCTTTCTTTGGACTTACTATTGTTCGCATGAAAAGTCTTTATAATTGGTACACATCTATCATCGTAGGCGCGTTGTAGTTTGGCCAAACTGTGCCTTCCTTTGGGCCGAGTACAGCTCGCATAATTGACTTCGCACAAAACATCTATGTATTTTCAATAAAATTAATTTACACAACAGGGGTTACTTTGTCTACATGTTGTTTTAATCAATTCGATTGAATATACTAGACATCCAAAAGGAATAATCAAAACCAAAGTTTGAATTTATTTTAAACCTTAAAAAAAAATTGAATTCAGAAATGGGTTTAACAAACTGAATCCTTTTCATTTATTATTATTATTATTATTATTATTATTATTATTATTATTATTATTATTTTGCCAGCACATGTTCTGGATCCATTATAGAAAAAATAAAAGATCAAATAAAGTGGCTAATCCAAAATGCAATATAGCCCAAAAATCTACCGAAGGAAGAAAGTCAAAAATAGGTAGCTGAATATTATTATTATTATTATTTTGACAACACATGTTCTGGATCCATTATAGAAAAAATAAAAGATCAAATAAAGTGGCTAATCCAAAATGCAATATAGCCCAAAAATCTACCGAAGGAAGAAAGTCAAAAATAGGTAGTTGCGCAAAATGCAAATGAGGGCCTGTTTGGGCCAGATTTTTTCACCCAAAAAATTGATTTTTTGACCGTTATTTCACTATTTCAGCCGTTATATTTGACTTCTTCTCTCACAGATGGACCCCACTTTTCTCCTAACGGTCAAAAAATCAATTCTTAAAATCACTCCCAAACAGGCTCTGAAAATCAACCAAAAATTCTAAAACTGCCAGAATCTGGATCCATTGCAAGATAACAATAAAGGTCAACAATTGAGGCTAAATCTTTATGCAATTGAAATTTTGGATCCATTATGAAAGGTGGCAGATTACTACTAATTTACATGTAAAAAAAAAAAAATTTGCTGCCATACAAAAGCTAGTGCACACTTTAAAAAAAAAAAACGCCCATGTTGTCATATATTGTTCAATACTATAGCCACATAGAAAATGATCAGAAGAAACCCGATTCTGCATCCATCATCCATCAAGAACAACCAACAATCATTATATCATAGGTCAAAATCCAATCTATATATTCTTGAATCTTAAATTGATTAAAAATAACCTCAATAATTCTTAAACTAAATAGTTCAAGGAATTTCACAAAATCCAAATATTCTATTCGGAAAAAAAAAATCCAAACACCATACGAATAGAATATGTACAAATCCTAATAATCTAACAATGATGACTGCTTTGATACCACTTGTTAGAAATTCAAATCATATCCAAAATTGAAACCAAATCTAGATGCAAACAGCCTAGATCAAAATAACTGAAATCCTAGGATCAACATCATGCCAAAATATTAGGATTGACGAATTCAGATTATATACATGTATCCATTATTAACGATTGTCTACTGTTGCAGAATTACTGCGACAATCGACCGCGTACTGATGAACGTGAAAGAAAGGGAGTGGTTTGTGATCTTCCTCAACCAAATTGCCTTATTCCTCAATGAGACTTTTGTGTTTCTCTTCTCGATGGGGAGAAAGGAAACTATGTGTGATTTTAGTATATTGGAGACCATAACCAAAATGATCTTTATATATTGTTTAATTAGGATTCCCATTATCCCCCAATTAGAGCAATATCGCCGATATCTACTCAATTATCCCATATCAATTTGAGTAGTCTATGGGCATACCAAATTAAACCACTTAATTTCAATACATTATATTAAATTAAATAGCAAATATAATTGAATTAAAATATGTTACCAATTAGGAAAATCGTGGGTTTTCCTAACAGGAAATTGTCCATTTGGGGCCTCATCTACAATGGTTGGAAACATTAGAGGTGACGGCTGCAACAAATAAAATGTTTAGGAGAAGTCTATTAATGTTTCAAAGGTTTCAAGTTTCCGCTGCATATGAGTTATTTATATTTTCCATATTTTTTTAAAATATATATATTATTGACATGAGAAACGTAATTTTGTTACCATTTGTTGTAGATCATTTGATCATACAAGTAGAAATTCAAAAGAATACGCAATAAGTTATAAACAATATATTTCTTTTTTTTTTAAATGAAAGTATGAGCAGTCAATTGAATTCCACAAAAATCTTTTTATAATAGTTCATAGAAATCTATGAAGACTTTTATTGATCATGTGGAAGTCTATAAAAGACAACAAAAGTTCATTAAACTATACAAAAATAATTTAGCCTTCGTTTGAGCCCCATTTTATCAAATTTTAAAAAATAATAATAATAAAAAACTCATTTTCAAATACACATTCCACAACAAAATAATTTTATACGTAAATTGAATTTTTTTTCTTATTTTTAAATCACACATTCTCTGAAAAATACTATTCCGAAATACATTTTTTCCCCTCAAGATGGGACCTAAACAAGGGCTTACTTAAAAGAAAATCTCTAAATCTCTTTAAAAAATTCAAATTGAACATACACTCTTAATGATATGTATATCTAAAATGGGTCACAAGATCAATTTGGGGCTTTGCAAAATTACTTCTATTCTGCTAGAACATACAAGTCCAAAGTCATTTAAGCTTAGGTCACATGAAGCCCATTGACGGAAGAAGTTTTTCTCATGCTATATACCACCGTCAGTAATTCTCCCAGAGTGTGTCGTCTAAGTGGTTTGAGAAGTGGGATTTTACTGCTCTAAAAAGGTTAATTGTTTGGCATGAAACTAATTTGAAAACTCAATGGTTATGCCAATTATGGAATTACCAAAAAAGGATGTATGCATTCTTATAATGAACATTCACGCGGGACTCCAATTTGTATCACAAGACAACTTAACCAAAAACTTGATAATTTGCATCCTTTGCAGGGAAAACTCAAATCAAATTCCCTCCTCCAGAGGTGAACCATTTTTCCAAGAGAAGACCAGACCGGGAGACAGGTCATATGCTTTACACGAATGAATGTGAAACTTAAGCCTGAGAGTATTGCGAAAGAAAGTCGGGTATCCCAACTGACATATATATTCATAGGTATCAGAAACTGTTACAAAGTATGCTTGAGAAACTTCCTAGTTTCAACATACAAGCAAACAACTAAAACTCATTGTATTTAAGTACAAAGCCAATATGTTTGGCCAGCATTCATCAAAATTGTTTAAGAAAAACCAGAAACGAAAAAGGTGTTGACAACCAAACTCATCGCACCTTGCTGCTAAACGTGTAGTCCAAACTGCAAGTGACAACCAAAAAAGGGTGTTAACAAAAACTGAGAAAATCGCAGAATTGTAGATCTAATTCGAGTAAAAAAATATCGTACCTCCTTGTGGACATTTGATTTAGCTACGCAGCAAAAACCACCAACGGTTCTTGCAGCCAATTCTAATCCATTTGGCGTGAATTGGATTCACAAGAACGATATAATTCAGAACATTGATACTTTCAAAAACAAACCTTAAAAGATGCTACCTTACATATAGTCCTGATAATAGTGAGACTCTACTGCCTTGATCCTTGAGAATTATCCTTAGTGGGATCTCCATTCTGTCCAATTTGCTGGTAAAGCTGGTTCAAAGCTTGAAGATTCAGACCTCCAATAGGACCCTCCTGAGAAAGACCAAGCTCTAGACCTGGCACATGGTTACTGATATCCAATGAATTGGGGAATTCTAACCCATGATAACCGAGTTTAGGCATGCGGTTCGAGCTTAAAACATTAGAATTCTGCAGAATTTCAGATCCGAAACCACCGAAAGAAGGCCACACCCCGGATGGAATATGGGATCTACCAAAATCTTCACCGATCATAGCCAAGTGATTCCTCATTCCGATTCGTGCCCCGATCTCATTGAATTTTGCATAGACACCGGACGACACAGAGCTCCCCTGTTCTGAAACAGAGCTCCCTGCAGCCGTAATAGTGGATGCCGGGATTGTCCCGGTACCTGTTGCAGCAATAATTGATCCCTCGGCCTGCTGTAAAAGCCACTGAATTGTCTCTCCGTCAGTTTTATGACCCAACTCTTTTGTCAACTGAAAAATTCTAGCTGCAGATAAAGCTGGTATCCTAATTCTTCTACCTCTCCCTTCAACTTTCTTATGCCTATCTTTGTTAGAGCTTCTTTTGGGGGCTAATTGCCTCTTTTTACTATCATCCTTCACCTGTTCCAGCTTGGCCTGTGCTATGTTTGGGCTCAACAAGGCCGCCACATCTTGAGGCTGTTGCTTTGAGCCATTGTGTTCCATTAGAAGAAGCGAAAAATGGGGCCTCTTGATTGATGAAGGGAACATGTAAACTCGTAGACTTTCATCACCTTTTACTGTGGTTGCCTATTTTCTTTACATGATTTACTGAAAAAATGATATTTTTGACGTTTTACTGCTTGAAGAAATTGCTGCGAAAAACCGGCTTTTTGATAAATTTTGTCGCAATCCACGAATCAGGCAAATGATGTTAGTAACCTCGTCCAAAGCAAAAGTAGATGTTCCTTTTACTTATTGTTATTACTTCTTGTTCACAAAAGAATATATAGAATTTATACACCCAAAAGAAGGATTTCCATTGTAAATGTGTTCAAACTTGCTGATAAATAGTAGGGATAATTTCTTTGATTTAGTTTTCAAACAAACTTGACCTCGAAAGAACCTTAAAGTATAAGGAAAGGTCACATAACAATTTTTTTTTAACTGATTAACCTAAAGAATAATTGAGGTTTAAAGACCAGTTATTTCTATGGAATAAAGCAACCTTCTTAAAATGCATAAAGGAAAAATTGGGTGTTAAGGAACAATATGTAATACATTATTTTTCGGAAAATTCGAAAAATGTTTGGACGGAAAATATGTTCTTGCAACTTACAAACACTTTTATCTTTTCGGAGAAGTTTTCTTTAGTTTTTTATAACCAAAAAGAACTAAAAATAGTTTAATTATCTCATCCAATCTCCACTTTCAATTTTTTTTTTTTTTAGATATTTATTAGTTAATTATGAAGAAATTGATAAGAATTGGTAGGTGGGCGTGATGATCGGTGGATGTGTTGTTGCCCAGCTTGAAGACAAATGGGGACACCCTTTAAAGCAAGTTGTTGACATATCATTTGATATCACTTAAATTCAAAGTTTTTCATACGAAAAAGATGTGTATACATGTCAATTTTTCAAAAAAGCAGTAAAGGTGATCAATCAATCAATCTTTAATATGTGATAACACACTACTGAATTTTCTTTCTCAAGCTTTCTTTCTTCGGCCGGACTCAAATGGTAAACGACGGACCAATCAACCAATGGGTGAATAGTAGATTTAGGCAGCAACCATACTGATCCGACCCGAAGATGCTTTTTTGCTCTCTCTCATTTTTGAATTAGCTTCTATTTCTTTACAATCCATCTTACGAAACAAGATCAAAATATGCTTAACAATTCTTGGATTTAGAGCTTGTTTGGTTTAGATTTTAAGCTAATTAAAATCAATTTTTTAACTGTTATTTCACTGTTACAGTCATCATTTTTGAATTCTTTTCTCACAGGTAGAATTTACTTTATCTCTAACGGTTGTTTTTTTCTGGCGTATGGTGTTAAACCAAGCTTCCGAAGCAAGTTTCATAAATTGGACTTAGACGTAACTAGTCATAATTTGTAAAGTAATTAGACCGTTTGAGACTTTTGATAGAGAAAAAGGATAAATGAATTAAAGAACATGTTGAGGCACTTAAACTTTTAAAAGATAAGATTAACATTTTTTCTTTAGCTAATTGACAAATTTCTTCAAAGACCATGCGAGACCACTCATAATTATATGGTTGAAAGAGTGATGATTATGTGATATCCTAAAGTCATGAATTAATCATAGGTATTTAAGAATTAAACCTTAAAGTATTCAAAATTAGTCTTATTTTTAATAAATTTGAAACATTTATAAAGATAGACGTCGAAAAATGACTACTTTTTAAGGTGAGGTGATGTAGTGAGTTTGTTTTAGCCTTTTTTTTTTTCTACCTAAATAATTGAAAAGGGTGGTCATATTCTGAATGGATGGATGGAGTCAAAAGAAAGCTTCAATCTACATCATTGTCAAGATAAAAACAAATCCAATCAATTAAAGAAATCACATTTCACAACCTAATTTGAAATTAATGACAGTAGTAGGTATTTTGGACCCTGTTGACTCTGTTATTTAAAAATTTTCATCTCTCAAATTCATTTTTAATCACATAATTTCTTAAGGGAAAAATTCACATCTCAGGTGTTATGTTTTAAAATTCAAAAATGAGGTAAATTGTTTTAAAATTCAAAAATCATGTTTGTATTTAATTAATTAAAAATATTCATTAAATAAAGATAATAAATTCACAGTTACACGATTAATGGTCACAGATTCATAATTATATGTCACAAATTTATTTACTGGTCACATATCGTCAAATTAATTGGTCACAAATTATTTTGTGGTCACAAATCAAATATTTCGAGGTCACAGATAATTTAAATTACAAGTCACATAAATGGTCACAAATTCATAATCATCGATCACAAATTTATTCACTGGTCACATATCATCAAATTAACAGGTCATATATTATTTTGATGTCACATATCAAAATTTTTGTAGGTCACTGATTTATTTTTAAGTCACGGATCATTCAAATTACAGATCATATTTTATCTATGGGTCACATAGGTCATAATTTATTTTTTACTCACAAACACCTAATTTTTTGTCACAAATCAACGAAATAATTTGTTACAGATTCCAAATAATTGGTCACGAATTCCAAACACCCCACTACACCGGCCCCAATCCAACACCAATCTTGGCTACAAATCACCACCACCCAATCGACGCTTGCACTACGCCACCGCAACCACCACACCACCATAATACCACACCCAATCTAGATCCCATTCCACCACAATACTTGGTCACAACCACCAACAACAGCAATAACAAAAAGGACCACCACTAGCCTGATCCACACCACCAATCATAGATCTGTCCTCGCCAAAACACCACCACAACCATCATCACAATCAACCAAATATAATTGGTCACAAACACCCCTTTCCCATCCCACCCACAACCACAACATCATAGCCACGACTGCCACTGCCACCGCCACATACCACAGCAACCAGAACACTAATCGCAACCATTATACGCCGTAGCAACACAAAAACCATGCAACCACAAACCACAACAACCACCAACCACACCTCAAACACCAACCACGCCACAGCAGACAACACTAACCGCAACCATCACACACCACAACACGCAAAAAACACGCCACCACAAACCACAACAACCACCAACCACACCTCAAACACCAACCACGCCACAGCAGACAACACTAACCGCAACCATCACACACCACAACACGCAAAAAACACGCCACCACAAACCACAACAACCACCAACCAACCAACCACATCTCAAACACCAACCACAACGACAACAAAATCACCACCACAAGATCACACCATCTGAATCCATCAACGCCTCTCAAATGGTGTTGCTCTGAATCTCAGATCGACGTTGCTTTCAGATCTACAAGGTGGGCATGGAGGCGACGCAACGGCATCACGAAGATGCATATCGGAGCACGTCATCACCGTCACCACATTCACATAAAGTGGCCAGGGAAACAAGAAATCGCTGCGATCTGTGTGTACCGGTGAAACCATGAATTCAAACGTAGAGGCGCCAACGCTAGAATTGCGCGAAGCAGTGGCTTTTCCCAACGATGAGCTCCGGACACCACCACGCCGCCGCCGCAACCATCAACTCCTCAAATCGACGCACTGAAGCTCGTCGCGGCGCTCATATTTTGCAGCAGTTGCAACACCGAAACCCGTTGTAGTACCTACGCTCGTCGCAGCGAGGCGAGGCAAGTGGCGCTCAGTTTTTCCCACGCCGACAGAGAGAAGGCCTAAGGTGGTCTCCGATGATGGAGACGTAGATGGTGAGAGAGCAGAGAGATGTGAGAGACAAAATAAGATAGAGAGTGAGGGGATGGATGGGGGGATTTAAATTTTTGATAGAAACCTGATTTATGCATTATTAAACTTTGTACCTGGTTTTAGAATTGTGGTTTTTAAACACCTAGTTTTCTGTAATTTCCTCTTTTCTTAATTATACCAAATTAAATGGTCCTGACATGACCTGCCCAATAAAAGTGTCCTAACAAGGCCCACCAGGTTAAAGTGACCCGTGGACTGGCCCATAAGCCAAGTGGGCCGATCCACAGGCCAGTAGCTAATAATTTACGGCCAATCCAATTTAAATGATTGGATCCAATGATTAATGGTATTAGGTTCATGTTAATATGAAAAACATTAAAATTTATACTTTGAATGGCTGATGGATGTTCATCAACTATGACCTATCTTTGAAGGCTAATGGCCTTTAAAGAAAGAGAAAATTAGGCCCTGTACCTTCATTTTTTAATTGTTTTGATTAATACTCTTTAATTAACTAAACATGTTAAAAGGTAGCAAAAGTTACGTACAAAAACCACAACCCAGTTAACAAGCCCAAACTTAACCCGCCATATTCAGACTCCTCATTTCGTAGAAATCTCAGCGTCCTTCTCCAACAAGGTGACAGATTCCAACTTTTAATTTTCGTTTCCGATCTACGTTCTGTCAATTTCTTTTTCTTCTTCCCTTCATATGCGTTCGGCTTCATTATCTTCTTTTCATTTCATCCCTAGATTTGAACGATTAGGATTTGGGAGATTGTAGATATAGTTGGATTCTAAGAGTAGAAAGGAAGAATTTGAAGATGGGCGCATTGAAGGAAGAGCCGCTGGTTACAAAGCTAGCAAAGGTGGCGCAATACGGCATTCTTCCTGGAGCCATGATCGTCATCCTCTTTTACTCACCTCCCGATTACGCTTCACCCAAAAAAACCATCTGATTCTAAACCCCCAGTTCTTCTTACTATTAGATTCAAGGGATTTTGGCTAGTTAAACATGCATCTTTCTATTTCCTTGTGATATGTTAGTTAAATTTGGCATGTAATAAATAACTATTGATCCTTTTGTTGCTGTATACCAGCTTGCAAACAATCAGGATTTTGAGTTTCAGTGTCTTTTGAAGAAAATTGTTGCTTTCCTGTTAAGTCATGCCAACATTTCAAAGATTTCAATATATGCAAATCTTTTTAATAAATTAAAAAAAGGATACTGTCAAATTAAGCGAGATTAGGAATATTACCGTGAGTCTGTGACTGGTGTTGAGACTGGTTGGGGACAATGTGGGTTTGTTGCTGATACTTGAGAGGCACTCAAAAGGTTGATATCCATAAGGGGATGCTTTTTGTCTAATCCTAGGACTATCACTCCACACACAAAGTTTACAGCCATTTTGTACGTGTTGAAGGAGAAGGAGGTGGAAGGCATTGTCACTTTTTCAATGTTGTCAAAAAAGTGTTTGTCTCTTTTTTTAAACGGGGTAACTTTTTTGAATTTGTGATACTATTTTTTTTTAATTCGTCACTTTTTTAAACTTTCGTCACTTTTTAAATTTTTATCACTTTCTTAGTATTTGTCACTTTTTACAGTCACATTTTTTTATTTCTATCACCTTTTTAGTGATAAATATCTTTTTTTTAAAAATAAAAGTGACATTATATGCCATATTTAAAAATGTCACTTTTATTAAAAAGTGACATTGAGTGACACAATGTCACTTTTTTATAAAAATTGTGTCACTTTTTTAAAATTAACATTTATCAAAATTTTTTTAATTTCTGTCACTTTTTTGAGCGGGTAACCATTTTGAATTTGTAGAATCTTTTGAGTGTCTCGCTTTTTTGAATTGCTATCACATTTTTTTAGTGTGTCACTTTTTCAAATTTGTAGAATTTATTTTTTTGAACATCTGTCACTTTTTTGTGTGTATCACTCCTTTTAAATTTGTAGAATTTATTTTGTTAAGCGTTTGTCACTTTTTCTGAAATTTTGTCACTTATTGAGTGTGTCACTTTTTGTAAATTTGTAGAATTTATGTTTTTGAGCATTTGTCACTTTTTTGAATTTGGAGAATTTTTTGAGTGTCTGTCATTTTTTCGAATTTGTAAAATTTATTTTTTTGACCGTTTGTCACTCTTTTTGAAAATCTATCACTTTTTGAGTGTCTCTTTTTTGAATTGATGTCACTTTTTCGAATTTGTAGAATTTATTTTTTAACATCTGTCACTCTTTTTGAAAATCTGTTACTTTTTTAGTGTGTCACATTTTTGAATTTCTATCACTTTTTCGAATTTGTAGAATTTATTTTTTTAACGTGTGTCACTTTTTTGTGTGTATCACTTTTTTTGAATTTGTAGAATTTGTTTCTTTGAGCGTCTATCGCTTTTTTTGAAATTTTGTCACTTTTTGAATGTGTCACTTTTTCGAATTTGTAGAATTTATTTTTTCAGCATCTTTCACTTTTTTGAATTTGTAGTATTTTTTTTAGTGTTTGTCACTTTTTTGAATTACTGTCACTTTTTTGAATTTGTAGAATTTATTTTTTGAACATCTGTCGCACTTTTTGAAATTACACTTTTTGAGTGTGTCACTTATTCGAATTTGTAGAATTTATTTTTTTAACGTCTTGTCACTTTTTGTGTGTATCACTTTTTTTTTTTTTTGAATTTGTAGAATTTATTTTTTTAACGTCTTGTCACTTTTTGTGTGTATCACTTTTTTTTTTTTTTGAATTTGTAGAATTTATTTTTTTAACGTCTTGTCACTTTTTGTGTGTATCACTTTTTTTTTTTTTTTTGAATTTGTAGAATTTGTTTTTTTGAGCGTATGTCACCTTTTTTGAAATTATGTCACTTTTTTAAATTTTTGTCATTTTTTTTAGTGTCACTTTTTTGAATTTGTAGAATATTTTTGAGTGCCTGTCACTTTTTTGAATTTATAGAATTTATATTTTTGAACATCTATCACTTTTTTTAATTTATAGAATTTATTTTTTTGAGCATCCATCACTTTTTTTAAATTTTTTTTTCCTTTTTTTTTAAATTTTTAGAATTTGTAGAATTTTTTTGAGTGTCTGACGCCTTTTCTAAATTTTTGTTACTTTTTTTTTATTTTCTGACACTTTCTAAAATTTCTATAACTTTTTTTAGTATTTATCATTTTTTAAAATTTTTATCACATTCTTATAGAACTGTTACTATTTCAAAATTTTAACAGAGTAAGCAAACCTGAATTACAATGTATAATAACTAAAAAAAATAGTAGAATGAAATATGAATTATTATCAATTCAAACAAGTACACAATATAAAAAGTCCATTAATAGAAGTACGTGGCTCGGGGCGAGGAAGGGTCCGGTGGTGTGTCAGATGGTAGGATGAAGGGTAGGATAATCCCTCCTTATTTTAAAAGAGGGAATGTGATGTTTATTGTTCATTTTTTAACATAGGTTTTCACATTAAACTGATTTGATAATAGTAAATTATTCTATTTAATCACACTGCAGCATTTTTTTCATATGTCATTTCGCCATTTTTACATGTCTTTTTCCCTGCAATTTCACTTCCACCGCAATATTTTTCCATTTTCACACACTACTTCACTTTATGAAAATCAATACTATATTATATAATAAATAAATGAAATTAAATATTAAGATTATTAGAAAAAAAATGAATTGCAGACAAAAATAGTAAAAATTATTAGAAAGTTTTTAAATTAAGTTAAAATGATTTAAAATAAAAAATAAATATTATTTAATTCAAATTTAACAAAACGTTATATCATAAAGAATGTATAAATATTATTTTATTAAACCGAATTAAACAAATAAAATAAAAGTTTCAAAAATTAAATAAGTACTATATTATTAATTATTAAAATTAAAAAAATTAATTTTTTTACCATAAAAGAATTAAGAAGAATTTTATATCGAAATATACTATGAACAAAATTATCCCTTCTTGAAACAGAAAAATAATAATCTCTCCGTGGACGGAAAGAATCTCTCCATCCACGGAGAGATAGTCTCTCCTTTCAAAATGAGGGTTATCTCATTTTGAAAAGAGTGCAACTTATCCTTTCACAGAGAGTTTGCTCTTCGTGAGATGGAGTCTCAAAGAGAGATCTTATCTAATGGGTGGAATTTTTTTATTATTTATTTATTTTGTAATTTATTTTGTTGATATTATACATAATTTTTTTCTAATTATAATCTTTATGATTTTTTTTCTCTTTATTTATGATTGAACTTAATTTTTTCGATTATTTTTTTCCTCCATTAAAGGAGAATTTTTTTCTATTTTAAATTTTTTCAATATTAATTTATTCTATTTAAAACTTTTTCAAATTTTTTCTACTGGTGGAGATGGAAATTATTGCTTTTTTTCCACAAATTCGGACGGTTCATTTTTGTCATTTGCATTTTGACATTCAACTAGTTTGATCAAAGTGGTTTGTTTTTTATTATATTATTCCTCCTTATCTTACTGTTCATTTTTATCACGTTGATTTTCACATTGAACTAGTTTGAATCTGACACACAATACTCTTTTCTCCATTTTCTTACGCTATCAACTATCAACCATTTATTTTAATTTATTAAAATAATATTTTGTCACACTGTAGCTTTTTTTAAAAATTGTTGGAGCAGAAATGACGTCGTTTTCTATTTTACTTGCAACTTACATGCTTTGAATCTGATACACAGTATTCTTTTTTCATCTTCTCACGCTATCAACTATCAACCATATCCTATAATTTTATTAGTAATGATATTTTTTAAAATAATTTTTTACATAAAAGTTATTCTTTATTTCTAAAATGTAAAAAATTATTTATAACAAAAAGGATCACTTTAAGTTATTTAAAAGTAAAACGAACTTATAATTGTAAAAGCTACTTATAAGTAAAAAAATATTAATTTAAAATTTTTAAGTATAAATATTTAGATATATTTAGTTTTATAAATAAAAATTAATAAAAATATTACACTATCTAGAATATAAAAAAGTCATTTATAAGTAAAAAAAACACTTCAAGTTATTTAAAAGTCATAAATAAAACTTATAATTGTAAAAATTACTTATTGGTAAAAAATTATTAATCCCTCATTCTCTTATAATTGCAAAATCTATTTATATTAAAAAAATATTAACTTCAAAATTCTTTAATATAAATATTTAGAGATATTTAGTTTTTTAAATTAAATATCAATAAAAAATTACATTATCTAGAATGTAAAAAGTTACTTATAAGTAAAAAAATCATTTCAAGTTATTTAAAAGTGATAAAAAGCCTTATAATTATAAAAGTCACTTATAGATTAAAAAAAAAAAAGATTAACTTTAACATTTTTAAGTAAATATTTATATATTTTTAAATTTTTAAAATTAAATATTAATAAAAATTACTATAATTAGTAAAAAAAACACATATACTAACATTCCGTGCACGGAGCTTTAATACTCCGTGCATGGAGTGTCTCCAAGCAAGTTTTATTTTTTATTTTTTCATTTTTCATTTTATTTTTTTAATTATAGTAAAATTTTTATTAGTATTTAATTTTTAAAAAAATTAATATATTTAAATATTCACTTAAAAATGTTGAAATTAATATTTTATCATCAATAAGTAGTTTTTACCATTATAAATTTTTTTCATTTTTAAATAACTTGAAGTGATTTTTTTATCTATAAGTAACTTTCTACATTCTAAATTGTGTAATCTTTTTATTAATATTTAATTTAAAAAATTAAATATATTTAAATATTTATTTAAAAGTCCATGCACGGAGTGAATACAGAGTGAATATTCACTCCGTGCATGGAGCAAAAAAAAATTTTATGTTTTGGAAATTTTTTTTCTTATTTATTCATTTTGTAATTTGTTATTTGGATATTACATATATTTTTTTTCTATTTAAAATTTTTATGAATTCATTTCTTTTTATTTATAATTGAACTTAATTTTTTCAATTATTTTTTTCTCTCCGTAAAAGGAGAATTTTTTTCTGCTTAAAAATCTTTCAATATTAATTTTTTTATATTAAATTTTTTTTTTCATTTTTTTCTATTGGTGAAGGTGTAAATTACTGCTTTTTTTTTTTTGCACAAAGTTGAACTGTTCATTTTTTGTCATATGCATTTTCGCATTCAAATGATTTGAAATGGATTTGGCCAAAGTGTTTAGGTTTTTTTTATTATGTTATAAAAAAATGTAAAATAATCTACTATCTATCATTCTTTCAAGTCACTCATTCTCCCTCCTTCAATTTAATCGATTAGCTTTCATGTACGAAAAAAAAAATTCTCCAAATTATTGTTTCTTTCTGTGGGGAAAAAAATCGCTCAGTCCTCATCTCAATCGTAGGGAAGAAAATCGTAGAATTTGTGACAATTATCTTTGGGTACGTTCTTGCAAAAAAAAATTTAGTTTGTATTTCTGTTTTTTAGTTTTTTAAGATTTATTTAAGGTATGTAGTTTTTATTTCTGTGTTTAGATGAAAATTTAGCTCGGCTCATATTCCTCTACCTAGATATTAGGTATATTCTTGGCTTTGTATATACATGAAAATTTAACTAGAGTTTTTATTTTATTTTTCTTGGATATGACTATGAAATTTGTGTTTTTGTCTGATGTTTGCTTTCTTGTGAATTTATTTCTTATTTTCTTCTGTTTTATTTAATGTAATATATATTTTTTTTTTGTTGAGTGTGTAAAAGTTAGTTAGGTCTTTTTTCTTTACCCTTATCAACTTGAGAAGTTTAGATTTTTTCGATTATTGTTTTTTATATTTAATGTGGCTTACAAGAGTTTGCATTGGATATTTTTGGAGTCTTTTTGGTCCAGTTAGTAGTATTTACAGTTCTATTGTTGAATGCATTTGTAAAGAGGATTGTTGATTTGTTCAGTAGTTTAAAGGCGTATGTATCACCCATTTGTACTTCCTTTAAGAAGAGAAAATGTGCCCAACATATAAAGAGAAAAGAATTAAAGAGCAATTTATAATATGAACAAAACAAATTTAAAAAAATATTATGTAATTAAACAAATTAGAGTTATAAAAATGAAACAAAGAATATATTAATATTATTTAATTAAAATTGAAAAAAAATAAAATTTTATCATAAAAAGAAAAGAATTAAAAAGAATTTTAAATTCAAAATAAAATATATATATATAATACGAACAAAACAAATTTAAATAAATAATAAAGAGAAAATACTCTATGTGAACGGAGAGCATCTATCTCTCCATCCACAGAGAAATTGTCTATTTTTTCAATGGATGAAAATTTATTTTGTTTATTTATTTAATTTAAAGTTTTTTGTTTATATTATAGATAAAAATTTTTAAAATCCTTTTTTCATTGAACTTAATTTTTTAAATTACTGATTTTCTCTTCTTCAAAGGACAATTTTTTTCCACTTAAATTTTTTTAAATATAAATTTGTTCAATGTAAAATTATTTCAATTTTTCTACTAGTGAAAATTACTGATTAATTTATTTTTTAAATTTTTTTGTTCATATTATAGATAAAAAAAATTTCTATTTAAATTTGTTTTAAATTTTTAATCTTTGTGATTGAACTTAATTTTTTCAATTACTGCTTTTCTCTCCTTCAAAAGAGAAATTTTTTTCTATTCAAATTTTTTTCAATATAAGTTTGTTTGATTTAAAATTATTACAATTTTTTCTACTGGTGGAAATTACTATTTTTCTTTGCACAAAGCTAAGCTGTTCATTTTTGTCATTATTATATTGAATAATTCAATTTCACAATTAATATCACAAATAGCTTACCTCAAATTATTATTTTTATAACTAATTGAATCTTTTCTTCTTTAAACACTAAATTCATATCAACATTAAAAACGTTAATATGAGTTCGAAATAATTTGCCCGTGTGATCGACTAGTTGGTTAAGAAGATGATATCTGGCGTTTGTTAGGGGGAAAAAATATACAGTATTTTTTATTTCAACATAACAATTAGCATGATTTTTCTAGATATCCTAGTTTTATGGGTACTTATGTAACTATCCCTTAAAGAAAGATGATTGTTCATCAACCTCGAGCTTCTGTCCTTATTGTTGCTGTCACAATTCAAGGACCGGCCCGAAACTAGCTGGTACATTTTTATGGCCTGATCTTTTTCATGGGCCTGTTGGTCACGCTTGCCCATTACATTTTTTTCAATAAAATAATTTTGCAAGTCAATTCTAGAAAATTTTTCATTTTTTAAGTGACACTATCCAATTTATTATTATTATTATTTTAGCAAAAACTACTTTAAAAAAAACTGCAACCGAACCTTTCCATTAGATCCCTGTGCTAATAAATTTGCCCAATTACCTCAAGTGAAAAGAAATGGCAGCCAAAACGAAGAACATAGAAAATCTCGTCCATTTAAGATTAAGCAAAATCACGAATTGTTGTTAACGAAGAACATAAATCACAAATTACAGTTCATCTTGAAAGGAAGCGTATTTCGGGAGCAAATTTGAAATGGATTTTCCTAGAGCCAATCTAACAATATGACATTAACCCGACTAAAACTAGCATCAAATTCCATAATAAAGACCGTATTATCATACAAATGAGTAGCACATAGTAGTAACAACATTAAACAGCCAAAACTTCTAATCACCAAATGCGACCATGTTCTCATTTAGAGTTAACAAACTCTCCTCGGTATATTGCATAGTGATGATATCATATTCGTAATTATAAGAACTCGAGATTGACATGTACTCTGTCAAAATCTATCGTCAACAATTATACATCTTTCTTTGTATAAAGACTCCACAGCACATCCAATTTCAAAAAGGATAACAAAAATCAATTGAATCGAGATATACACGTATGAGAATGAAATGTACCATAGAAGTTCAAACTTTTAATCACATTTTTATTTTTGTATTTTAATAAATCACAAAGATTTTATTTATTTATTTTAACTGTTTATTTGGGACTCATTTGCCCTTTTTTTTTTTTTTTTTGAAAAATTTAGGAATAGGATAGCAATTAATTTTTTTTCCTATTTTCTTTGTGTTTCATTTAAATAATAGAGTAATTCGTCATTTCACAAAAAAATTATTGAGGAATTGTTGTATTACGCATAAAAAAGGTCATTTGTGGGGTATTTCACCAAAATGAAAGGATAAGAGAATATTCTACAATAGAGGTAAATGTTTGAGAGGTTTTGCACCAATTATCCTATAGTGTTAAATTTTGTAATGGTCGAAGGAGTTTAGGACGTTCTTGTCCATGGATGAATCTTATAGGGTAGTGGTAGTGGATAATAAATGCTAACGTGAGTCTAGAAGAATAACGTGATTCATCAATGATTTTAGTGACAATTTATTTCTTAATTTATTGTCGTTCAAATCGGTAGTAGTTATATTGCTCATGATGGACTAGTTACTAGCATGTCAAGGATGTTGAAGAACAAGTGTTGTGTGTTTATTGGATAAACTTGATCGCATAGTTATATGAAAGTCTTTTTTCTCTCACTTATTTTCCATTGTACATTCTATAAAATATTAAAAAAAATCATTTTTCACGTTTTTATAACTTTTTAATCATGCAAAAAAAAAAATCACTTTTATGCTAAATTCATTTGTGACGGGCCGAGGAGTGGGCTTTAGCCCCTGTGTGGAAGAGATTCTTCTAAATTTATTTATCTCTAACCTCATTTTCAACCACACCTCCTCTCAATAAAATAATTTTGTACATAGACCTAATTATTGTCAAAAGAAAGCTTCAATCTACATCATTGTCAAGATAAAGCAAATCCAATCAACTAAAGAAATCACATTTCACAACCTAATTTGAAATTAATGACAGTAGTAGGTATTTTAGACCCTGTTTGACTCCGTCATTTTAAAATTTTCATATCTCATATTCATTTTCAATTACACATTTACTTAATTATACCAAATTAAACGGTCTTGACATAACCCAGCCAATAAAAGTGTCTTAACAAGACCCACCAGATTAAAGTGGCCTGTGGACTGGCCCATAATCCAAGTGGGCCGGTCCACAGGCCAGTAGCTAATAATTTACTGCCAATCCGATTTAAATGATTGGATCCAATGATTAATAGTATCGGGCTCATGTTAATATGAAAAACATTAAAATTTATATTTTGAAAGGCCGATGGACATTCATCAACTATGACCTATCTTTAAAGGCTAATGGCCTTTAAAGAAAGATGATTGTTCATCAACCTCAAGCTTCTGTCCTTATTGTTGCTGTCATAATTCATGGCCCAAAACTAGCTGGTGATGGGCTTATGCACATTTGTATGGCCCGATCTTAGCTCGGCCAGTGAAACATGGGCCTGTTGGTTAGATAAAATAGACTTTTCCATTACATTTTTTCAATAAAATAATTTTGCAAGTCAATTTAAGAATTTTTCTATTTTTTAACAACATTGTCAAGAAAATCACTCCCCCCCCCC
>NC_036247.1:11680747-11686642 GCF_002742605.1 Olea europaea var. sylvestris | reverse complement strand
AAAGAAAATCCCCCCCCCCCCCCCTCCCCACAAAAACTACTCTGAAAAACTGGAATTGAACCTTTCCGTCAGATCCACGTGCTAATAAATTTGCCAAGTTATCTCAAGTGAAAAGTAACGGCAGCCAAAACAAAGAACATAGAAAATTTATTCATTTAAGATTAAATCGTGAATTGTAGTTAACGAGGAAACATAAGTCGCGAATTACAGTTCACCTTGAAAAGAAGTGTATTTCATAAGCAAATTTGAAAGGGCTTGCTTGAGGCCCTCATCCAATTTGAAATAGATTTTCTTTAGGAATGGCAATCGGTATCGTCGGCTCAACCCCGAAAAAGCCCTAGTCGGTCCGGCTCGAGGCTTGAGCCGAGCCCCATTTTGGGATGTTGGACCGAGTTCAAGCCAGCTTGTGTGGCTCGCGGGCCTTTATATTATTAAAAATATATATATATATATTAAAGGCAGCAGGTTGCTGCCTATATATTAAAAAAAAAAAATTTAATCCAGCCTATTTAGTTCAGGCCGAACCTTGATTTCAAGCTCACAAAGAAACTTGGATCATTTTACTCAAATAGAGCAACGAGTTTCGACTCGCCTCAACTTGTTGACACAACTAATTTTCCTCGAGCCAATCTAACAATATGACATTAACCGAACTAAACTAGCATCAAATTTCATAATAAAGACCGTATTATCATACAAATGAGTAGCAAATAGTAGTAACAACATTAAACAACCAAAACTTCTAATCACCAAATGCGACCATGTTCTCATTTATAGTTAACAAACCCTCCTCGATATATTGCATTGTGATGATATCATATTCATCATTAGAGGAACTCTAGATTGACATTTACTCTGTCCAACTCGATTTATCGTCAACAATTATACATTTTTCTTTGTATAAAGACTCCACAACACATCCAATTCCAAAAAGAATAACAAAAATCAATTGAATCGAGACATAGATGTGTGAAAATGAAATGTATCACAAAAGTTCAAACTCTTAATCACATTTTTATTTTTGTATTTAAATAAATCACGAAGATATATATATATATATATATATATTTAACTGTTTATTTGAGATTTATTTGCACTTTAAAAAAAAATTAGAAATAGGATTGCAATTAATTTTTTTCTATTTTCATTTTTTTATTTAAATAATAGGGTAATCGTCATTTCACAAAAAAAAAAAAAAATTATTGGGAAATTTTTGTAATACATTTACACATAAAAAAAGGTCATTTATGGGGTATTTCACCAAAATGAAAGGATAAGAGAATATTCTACAATAGAGGTAAATGTTAGAGAGATTTTGCGCCAATTTTCCAATAGTGCTAAGTTTTGTAATGGTCGAAGGAGTTTATGTCTGTTTTATTCGTGGATGAATCTTATAGTTTAGTGGTAGCAGATAATAAATTCTAACGTGAGTCTAGAAGAATTAACATGATTTATCAATGATTTTAGTGACAAACTATTTCTTAATTTATTGTCGTTCAAATCGGTAGTAGATAGATTGCTCACCATGGACTATTTACTAGCATGTCAAGGATGTTGAAGAACAAAAGTTGAGTGTTTATTGGATAAATTTGATTGCGTAGTTATATGAAAATCTTTTTTCTCTCACTTATTTTCAATTGTACATTCTATAAAATATTTTTTAAAAAAAATCATTTTTCATGTTTTTATAACTTTTTAATCATGTATTCTTAAAAAGAAAAATCACTTTTATGCTAAATTTGTTTGTGACGGGCCGAGGAATGGGCTTTAGCCCTTGTGTGGAAAAGATTCTTCTAAATTTATTTTTTCTTAGCTCACTTTCTTTGTATAAAGACTCCACAACACATCCAATTTCAAAAAGAATAACAAAAATCAATTGAATCGAGACATAGATGTGTGAAAATGAAATGTATCACAAAAGTTCAAACTCTTAATCACATTTTTATTTTTGTATTTAAATAAATCACGAAGATATATATATATATATATATATATTTAACTGTTTATTTGAGATTTATTTGCACTTTAAAAAAAAATTAGAAATAGGATTGCAATTAATTTTTTTCTATTTTCATTTTTTTATTTAAATAATAGGGTAATCGTCATTTCACAAAAAAAAAAAAAAATTATTGGGAAATTTTTGTAATACATTTACACATAAAAAAAGGTCATTTATGGGGTATTTCACCAAAATGAAAGGATAAGAGAATATTCTACAATAGAGGTAAATGTTAGAGAGATTTTGCGCCAATTTTCCAATAGTGCTAAGTTTTGTAATGGTCGAAGGAGTTTATGTCTGTTTTATTCGTGGATGAATCTTATAGTTTAGTGGTAGCAGATAATAAATTCTAACGTGAGTCTAGAAGAATTAACATGATTTATCAATGATTTTAGTGACAAACTATTTCTTAATTTATTGTCGTTCAAATCGGTAGTAGATAGATTGCTCACCATGGACTATTTACTAGCATGTCAAGGATGTTGAAGAACAAAAGTTGAGTGTTTATTGGATAAATTTGATTGCGTAGTTATATGAAAATCTTTTTTCTCTCACTTATTTTCAATTGTACATTCTATAAAATATTTTTTTAAAAAATCATTTTTCATGTTTTTATAACTTTTTAATCATGTATTCTTAAAAAGAAAAATCACTTTTATACTAAATTTGTTTGTGACGGGCCGAGGAATGGGCTTTAGCCCTTGTGTGGAAAAGATTCTTCTAAATTTATTTTTTCTTAGCTCATTTTCAACCGCACCTCCTCTCAATAAAATAATTTTGTACATAGACCATAAATTTTTTTTCAAATTTTTAACTGCACATTCTCTAATAAATTTCCCCTTTCACAAATCTATTCTAAAAAAATCATAATTCTTTGAATATTCAACTTTGAAAACGTTTTTCATTTTAGTTTTTAAAATAAGAAACAAAAGGACCACTAAATTTTGTGATCAATTAGTTATCATATAAATCCTGCTGAAACATAAATCATTCATCATATTATAATCTAGTTGCTTTGTATAACAATTTTACTTGTGTATTGAGTTTCTTCTTTAGCATATCTCATTATATTTTATAGCTTTCTTTGTTTTTGGACTATTGATCTATTTCAACGAGAGTTTTGCTAATTTAATTTATCAAATACTTATTTCATATACTTTTCGAAATTTACTCTAGAAAATGAATTTAATATGTTGATCGACTTTATTCACCTTTAAGAGCCTTTTTGGGAGTGATTTTGAGAATTTATTTTTTGACCTTTAGGAGAAAAGTTGGATCTACTTGTGAGAGAAGAAGTCAAATATAACTGATGAATAGTGAAATAACGGTCAAAAAATCAATTTTTTAGGAAAAAAATCACTCTCAAACCAGCTGTAAGTGAGTTTTCCAATGGAAAGGTGAGAAAAAAAGGGTTAAGAAAATAGAATGAAAAAGAATAAGATAAATGTACACGTAATAATAATTCGTAGTTTTTACGATGTGTCATAGTCTAAGTTGTAATTCCATGCCAAAGGAAATTTTGTGTTGTAACTACTAGTTTGAAAGAAAGCATGTGAGGGAGCGGCGAAATTTGAAATAAAATCGAAGTTTATTGTTTCGATTAAAATTAATTAAAAAATCATTTTTCATGTTTTTATAACTTTTTAATCATGTATTCTTAAAAAGAAAAATCACTTTTATACTAAATTTGTTTGTGACGGGCCGAGGAATGGGCTTTAGCCCTTGTGTGGAAAAGATTCTTCTAAATTTATTTTTTCTTAGCTCATTTTCGAACATTTTTTTTCCACATGGTAGCCTTTGAAGCTACCACGTGTTATTTATCACACGTGTTACGTTGCAAAAGCTCCAAGCGAAACTCGCTCCAACAAATGTAAACTCGGGCGCTAACTCTAACTGATAACTCTGTTTTTTCTCTGGATCTGCAAATTTTCCTCGCGAATTTTCTGGTATGCTTTCACAAATCTATTCTAAAAAAATCATAATTCTTTGAATATTCAACTTTGAAAACGTTTTTCATTTTAGTTTTTAAAATAAGAAACAAAAGGACCACTAAATTTTGTGATCAATTAGTTATCATATAAATCCTGCTGAAACATAAATCATTCATCATATTATAATCTAGTTGCTTTGTATAACAATTTTACTTCTGTATTGAGTTTCTTCTTTAGCATATCTCATTATATTTTATAGCTTTCTTTGTGTTTGGACTATTAATCTATTTCAACGAGAGTTTTGCTAATTTAATTTATCAAATACTTATTTCATTTACTTTTCGAAATTTACTCTAGAAAATGAATTTAATATGTTGATCGACTTTATTCACCTTTAAGAGCCCTTTTTGGAGTGATCTTGAGATTTTATTTTTTGACCTTTAGGAGAAAAGTTGGGTCCACCTGTGAGAGAACAAGTCAAATATAACTGTTGAAATAATGAAATAATGGTCAAAAAATCACTCCCAAACCAGCTGTAAGTGAGTTTTCCAATGGAAAGGTGAGAAAAAAAGGGTTAAGAAAATAGAATGAAAAAGAATAAGATAAATGTAGACGTAATAATAATTCGTAGTTTTTACGATGTGTCATAGTCTAAGTTGTAATTCCATGCCAAAGGAAATTTTGTGTTGTAACTACTAGTTTGAAAGAAAGCATGTGAGGGAGCGGCGAAATTTGAAATAAAATCGAAGTTTATTGTTTCGATTAAAATTAATTTGAAGTTAAATGATCTAATTGAAATAAATTAACGTTTGTTAACCAAATTCAATTTGTTGCTAAAAATTCAGTGACCGCAAAAGAAATTTACCAGCGAAACTGATTACTAACTACTAGTTTGAAAGAAAGCATGTGAGGGAGCGGCGAAATTTGAAATAAAATCGAAGTTTATTGTTTCGATTAAAATTAATTTGAAGTTAAATGATCTAATTGAAATAAATTAACGTTTGTTAACCAAATTCAATTTGTTGCTAAAAATTCAGTGACCGCAAAAGAAATTTACCAGCGAAACTGATTACGAACATTTTTTTTCCACATGGTAGCCTTTGAAGCTACCACGTGTTATTTATCACACGTGTTACGTTGCAAAAGCTCCAAGCGAAACTCGCTCCAACAATGTAAACTCGGGCGCTAACTCTAACTGATAACTCTGTTTTTTCTCTGGATCTGCAAATTTTCCTCGCGAATTTTCTGGTATGGCTTTATCCACTGTGAAACTACAATTTACATGCGAATTTTGTGCGTTTTTTGAATTCTTCTTTCTTGTTTTTCTCTCCCTGATTATACGAACGAGTTCATGAATTTTCTGTACGTGCTGACATTTAGCATTTGATGGCTTCATTTATGTATCGATTATTGATGTTCTCATGAATTAACTTTTTGGCTATTTTTGGTAATCATTTATGTATCGATTATTGATGTTCTCATGAATTAACTTTTTGGCTATTTTTGGTAATCATTTATGTATCGATTATTGATGTTCTCATGAATTAACTTTTTGGCTATTTTTGGTAATCATTTATGTATCGATTATTGATGTTCTCATGAATTAACATTTTGGCTATTTGGAGACATTGCCATAATATTGGTATAGATTATTCAATTGTCTGTTTTGACCAGGGCAGTAACCACAAGTATTTGAAAATATTCATTCGGTTCGTAGGTCGTATTAAATCGGGTAATCATTAGCTTTTAGTTTTAGTTTTTACGCAATAAAGCGTCTTGTTAAATTGTACGAGGAATTTTAATCGGGTTAATTTCTAATCTATTATCCAGACCAAAGCCTACTAATTAATATATAGCACGAAGTGGGGTTAAAGGCAGATTAACCTTGGAGTTTGCAGAAGAACGCACAATGAAGTCATTGAAGTGTTGAAGGAAATCCCCAGTGGGGGGGGGGGGGGCGTGGGG
>NC_036247.1:11659042-11680579 GCF_002742605.1 Olea europaea var. sylvestris | reverse complement strand
TATTCCCCCCCCCCCCCCCCCCAAAAAAATTGATTTTTTTTATCATTATTTCACTATTACAACCATGAAGTTTGACTTCTTTCTCTTGCCCCCACATTTATGTATCAGTCAAAAAATCAATTCTCAAAGTTGCTTCCAAACGGGACCTTAATAAGATATGTAAAAATATTCTTTTGCTAAATAAATTAGTTCGGAATGGTCTTCTCTACCAATCTCAAGTTGAGCTTCGATCAGCGCGTGTAAATATTTCTACCCATCTGAACTTTAGAAGACAAATGGCAAGAAAAAGACAAAGGAGAAAACGAGTTGCCATGAATATGAGAAATCAACTGATGTGGTTTGGGTTCTTTACTTTCTGGTGCCAGAGGGAGAAGAAAGCCTTGCCATAATGCCATTGTGTTGCCGGAGGATGAAGTGGCACGGGGAAGTGGTGTGGGTGTAGGTTGCCAGAGGAGGATTTGACATCCATACCTATGGCCTAATTAGGTTTGGCCCCTAAAAAAATTGGATAAGCAGACACGATTGTTTTAGCCCGACCAGTCACATGGTAGTTCATTATGTGAAACGGTTTTGCTAATGGTACATCGGGATGTACGTAATGGTGTACACCTCACTCACATGAACGAGGGACCCATTCGAATATAATATCATTTCTTTAACATGGGTTCCACACTCACGTGAGTGTACACCTCATTATGTACCACTATACAAATTCTATGTGAAATTACAATCCACACCTCTTTGTTTTATTTTTCTTTTAGGCTTAAAACGAAGTTGTTAAAATTTTATTTAATATTAATTAAATAATGGAGATAATATTTTAATTTTATCTCTTCTAAAATTTAAAGTGATTGAAATAAAATCAAATTCCTATTAAGATAATACTTTAATTTTATTATTCAATGTTAAAAGACAGTGGAGATAATATTTCAACGTTATCTCTTTCAATTAAAATTGAAATATTAAATCATAAAGATAATATATACTTTATTTAATATTAAAAATTATGGAGATTCTTTTTGTTTTTTTTTAAATTCAAGTCTTGTTTGAGTCCCATTCATTGAAAAAATAAATGTATTTTTAAATAGTATTTTCACATTATTTCAACCACATGTTTTTCAATAAAATAATATTATACGTAAATTCAAAATTTTTCTTATTTTTTAACCACATAATTTTCATGAATACATTATTCAAAAATGCATTCCCCCTCCTCAAAACAGGGCTCAAACAAGGGCTCATTTTCTTATCCCATTAGCTGATTCATGGTTGAAATAATAATAAGATTTTATCACTTTTTTAAGATTCAAAATTCAATTGAATTAGAACCCTCAAAGCATGATGACCCCTATAAATAGGCATCATATGTCTCATCTTCAAGCACATACATTTCTCTATGAACACACAAATACTAATATTCTTTAGTATATGAGTCAAGAGTTGAAGTCCTAAATATTCCAGTATTTCTCTTATATTTTCATAAGATATGGTAAGTGTATAAATATTTTTTTACGGGATTATATGCATACGTTAGATTTTTAGAACATTAATTATGAGGTTCTTTATGTATGTTTTAAGTTTAGATTGGAGTATAGTAGCGCTAGCATGAAAGTTCATACTACCTATGTTCGACATAGATTTTCATATCTCATTATGTATGCATGTAAGTATAATGTTCCTTAAATCCTATACAAATATTAATTCAAGTACTCATATGTTTATTGAGATTTTGTCTCACCCCCTTTATCTCCATTTAGAAAATTGATGGTTTGTGGTAGCTAAGGTATGAGAGGGTTGGCAAATTAGCAAGTGAAAAAAACCTGACTTTTAAAAAAAAAATTAAGAACTTATTTAATTATTGGTTTGATATTAAGATTGTCAAACTTCTAGTATTTTATTCTATGTTGATGTCAAAATTTTATGTATTCACTCTTACAATTTCAGAATATTATTTAAATAAATTTCACGCTTTTGAAAGCGTAATATAATGTTCAAGATAGGATTTTAATGACACTTGAACTTTAGAACTCGGGTCATCATAGTTGGTATCAGAGCACGAGTTTTAATCAATTTTATAGACTTTGCAAATCATTTTTTGAAGGTTAATACTATCTTTTCAAAAAAAAAATAAAAAAAATCGCTACCTGAACAATGTTCGTTTATTGAATTGTTATTTATTTTTTTATTTCCTTTTGAAAAATGCAGTTAGATAAACTAAGCGATATGACTTCAATGGTCCAAGTTTATTTTTAGAATCAATAGATGCAAAAATAATAATTTTTGAGAATCGGGTTATTTCTTCTTGAAATAAGAATTTAATGGTTTCAAGTCACTCCTCGCTACACCATTTTTCATGTTTTGAATGCTCCAATCAGGTATTACAATTATATGTTTATTCGTCCTTTAAAAAATTTCATGTTATTTATGAATTTTATTATTATTATTATTATTTTTTCTTACGTGAAGCATGAATTTTCATTAAAATATAAATAATGCACTTTTATGGATATATGAAAATAATATTAGAATGATTATAATTTCAAGAAAGCCTTTTAAGTAGGATGTGCTTATTAAGAATTATCCAATAGAGAAGATTGCACTTTCAGATACTATTATTTTTACATATTGTTTGAATTTTTTTGAATTTGTGTTCGTAAACAATTGCGCGTTACACAAATTAATAAAATGAAAGCAATATTACAAAAAACAAGCCTACTCTAAATTTAGGAAACTTCCTTAATTATATTTAACTAAGGGACGTGGCATCTCGAGGTAAAAAAACGAATAATAGAAATGAATAATCCCAACGGCCTCCACCTAAAATTATCTTACGCCAAAATTTCACTTTTCATATGCTTTTTCTTCTTCTTAATGTTTTTTATTGAAGATAATTAGGTTAAATATATATTTTTTAATATATATTGCTGTATAAATTTTCTTAAAAATTAATTTTTTATTCAGATTTTGCAGTTTATATTGTGTTTACTAATTTATCCTTTTTTATGTCCTTATTAATTGATCTTGAGCCTTAGAGTGTACTTTTGTTTGTTGTCTTAAGCCCCCGTTTGACCCCCATTAAATCTCATCAAATTGATTTAAGTTTTTCTCTATTTTATTTTTAACCACACAATTTTCAATAAAATAATATTACACGTAAATCGAAAATTTTTCATTTTTTTACAACCATCCATTTTTCAAAAAAATATTATTCTCTCCATTATAATAAAAAATAATGGGGGCTTAATTGATTTTTATAATATTAAATTATAAGAATGATAAGTGAGTTCAACTCTATTTTTATTTATTTTTAATTTGACAAACATTTTCATATTTTATTTTTATAAAATTTCAATATAAAGAACTGGACCGAGTGAGAACTGGTTGGTTCAATTCCATTTCGATTCTATAGTTAGATATGAAACAAATGGTTCAATTCCTAATATTCCATTGGTACTTAATTCGGATCGAACTGGACCACGCCCACTTCTAATGAATTGTCTCCAACTAAACACTGAGTATAGTGTGCAGATCTACATAAACAATTAGTATGAATACAACTTGCGCTTGAAGAGTTACGAAAGAGAAGTTACTATGATATTGTGTAGGTTTATCCGGGCATAAACATAAGCATGTCAGGCCTGAAAGGCACTCAAATACATACAACAGGAAGCCTAAACTGCAAACATCTTAAAATACATCTGAAAACACAAATTTTCAGTTAAAATATGTGAACTAACCAGTATCATTAGGGCACATGATCACTAATGCACCGGAAAATCTCACAAGTGAATCGAACTCTTTGGCTCAGTTAAAATCACCAGCATGCAGGGATATCCCGAATTCTCTCCCAATTTAACCATGTGTTCCACTTTGCCTAACAAGAGAAATGGCCAGCTCGTCTAGTGTAATTTTCTCTATGCTTTTTGTACCTCAAAAGCTGCATTGTCTATATACCCTTTTGATTAAATACCGAAATTTTCATTATTCCCTCTCCTACTATCAATATTTGCTTATAGGAAGACAGATATATGACAGCAAGTCCATTTCTAGTAAAGCAAATTGAAGCAAATCTTCATGTTTATTCTCCTGCCAGCTACTAGGATGGATGCATCAAAAGTTCCAGCAGAGCACTAGTGAAACTCACAATCATTTCTCCATTGGTGAGTTAATGTACTCAGATTGATGCAGCACCAACAAGAAAATTAATTGAGAAAGAAAACAGATCTACAAAGAAGAGGGAATCAAGAAGAGGAATGGGGAAGAAAAAGAAAGTATAAAGAGGAATTTCGCCACAAGCTATCAAAAGTTTATTCATTCATCAATTAACGAAAATTACATAGCAAAGTAAGTAAGTAAAAAATAAAAAAAATAACTAGACTGGGCTTGGGCCAATATAAGCCCAATTACATAAATAAAAATCCAAAACGAAATAAAGTCCACAAAACAAAATAAATCCAACTAGAAATAAATAAAAAATTGGATGTCCTCATCAACTTTCCCGGGGTGAGAGAAAACTCGACCCTGTCGAGTTGATAGATTACTAGGCTGCAGTCAATCTCCCAACCATAGGCTGAGTGGTTGGGCAAGCTTCTTCCGACGTCTGTAAAAACGTGTCAATGGAGATCTGAATTTGGTATCCCCACTAACCCTCCTGAGTGGACGAGAGGCGATCTGGGCCAAGGAAGATTCTACTGATTTCGAAAAAGCTCCAATAAAACTGGATCCAATTGCTTTATTGTCTCTCTGAAGATCCATGTACAGTCAGAATCTGGTCGATCAACCCAATGAACAAGAAAGTGTTGAGTCTCTCCATCATTAGTTAACACTGTCTCTTCATCTAAAATAGTATAAATTTTATCTTTGTGTGCTGGAAGATGTGGTATTGGGTTAGAAATGACAAAAGAATCAGGATCAAGGTCCACAAAAGGAAGTAGAAGAGGATCATCAGAGGGATTGAAATGCCCTTTATAAGCGACTAAGTCCTCAACATTGAAAGTAGAGTGGTAACCAGAGTGTGATGGGATGACAACAGGAGCAACTCGCTTTAAAATTTTATAAGGACCGGCACTACGAGCTTGCAATTTGTAAGCGGGTCAGGTAGACGCCGCTCTGACCTAATTCGGACCATAACGTAATGCCCAATATTAAACTCAACATGTCGTTTATGCAAATCAACTTGGAGTTTATATTTTACATTACTGGCCTCAAGTTGTTTATTGACCTTAATATGCAAATCACGAAGATGTTGTGCAAATATTTCGGCTGACACCGACACTCTAGCCTGTGGGTAGATAGGAATGAGATCTAAAGGCTTTCTAAGCTTATACCCATGAACAACTTCAAATGGGCTCATACCTAATGAATGATTCATGGAATTGTTGTACGCAATTTGAGCTATAGGAAGGATCAAATCCCAATTTCTAATATTTTCCCGGACCAGACATCTTAATAAATTACTAAGACTATAATTAACTACTTCAGTTTGACCTTCAGTCTGAGGGTAGTAGGCCGTAGAAAATTTCAATTTGGTACCCATCTTTTGTTACAAAGTTCTCAAAAAATGGCTAGTGAAACGAACATCCCTATCTGACACAATGGTTTTGGGAAGCCCGTACAATTTGACAATCTCATTAAAGTACAAGACGGCGACCTTGGATACATCTGAGGTCTGCAGGGGATAAAATGAGTCATTTTCGAGAAACAATCAACTACCATAAAAATAGAATCATGTTTCTTTGGGGTGCGTAGAAGTCCTCACACAAAATCCATACTAACATCTTGCCAAAGACAATTAGGGACGGGAAGAGGCGTGTATATGCCTGTGTTTTGCCTCTTTTGTTTGGCCAATTGACAAGTGTTACATGTACTAGTAATTTTAGCCACATCTTTCTTCAAACTAGGCTAATAGAATTGGCGTTCAACTTTCTCTATAGTTTTATCACGCCCAAAGTGACCAGCTAAGCCTCCCACATGAATTTTCCACACTATGAAATCCCGTACTGAAGTTCGAGGAATGCACAATTTGTTGGCTCTAAAAGGTAGCCCTCTTCAAGATAGAAGCCATTTGTGGTATTTGACTTTCCATCTTGCTAATCAAGAAAGATATCCTTCAAATTGGGACACGCCTCGTAATCCTCTTTAAGCCTGTCAAAATCGATGACCTTAATACTCATGATGGACAGAAGGGAGACACGATGACTTAAAGCATCAGTCGCTTGGTTCTTCACACCCTTTTTATGTTTCAAAAGAATAGGCCTGTAAATATTTAATTCAATGACCATACCTAGAGCTCAACCTTTTCTGGGAGTTGAGGTAACGGAGGGCCCCGTGGTCTGAATAAAGAACAAACTCCTTGGGCAGCAAATAATGGTATGAGAAGCGCAAAGCCTGGACAACTAAATAAAATTCCTTATCATAAGTTGAGTATTGTTGTTTGGCATCATTTAACTTCTCACTGAAGTAGGCAACAGGGTGTCGATCTTGACTCAAGACTCCATCTATTCCTACCCTAGAGGCATCATACTCAACCTAAAAGACTTTGGAAAAATTGGGAAGACACATGACATGAGCCTCTGTCATTCGCTTCTTGACTAACTCAAAGGCCTTAGTCGCTTGTGTGCAATGAAACTCCCTTTTCTTCATGCACTCCACAATAGACGCCATAATGGTGCTAAACCCCTTGATAAAGCAACGGTAAAATGTAGTTAAGCCGTGAAAGCTCCTGACGTCATGAATAGTCTTAGGTTCACACTAGTCAAGAATCACCTAAATCTTAGCAAGGTTAATAGATACCCCTATCGAAAAGATAATGAATCTTAGGGAAATGACTCTATCGGTGAAGAAAGAGCACTTCTTGACGTTAGCATATAGATAAGTTGAACATAGGGTAGAACAAACTTTTGTGAGATGGTCACGGTGTTGTTCCTTAGTTTTACTTTAGATGAGAATATCATCAAAGTAGATAATGGGAAACTTACCCATGAAAGGTGGAAGAGTTTGTGTCATTGCCTGCATAAATGTGCTCGATGTGTTGCTTAGACCAAAAGGCATGACCATCCATTCATAAAGACCATCTTTCGTTTTAAAGGCAGTCTTCCACTCATCATCTGGATGGATTCTAATCCAATGGTATCCACTCTTCAAATCAATCTTCGAAAAGATTGTAGCACCAACCATCATGTCTAGCATATCGTCAAGTCTAGGAATGGGAAAATGATACTTCACTATGATCCTATTGATGGCACGACTATCCACACACACTCTCCAAGAACCATCCTTTTTAGGAGTTAATAGGGCGGGGACTGCACACGGGCTTAAACTTTCACGCATGAATCCTCTGTGAGGGAGTTCATATACTTGCCTCTAGAGTTCAGCATGCTCTATAGGATTCATTCTATAATGAGGCAAATTTGGAAGGGATGCTCCCGAGATAAAATCTATGGCATATTGAATGTCCCGTAGAGGAAGTAAATGATTAGGTAGGTCCTTCAGGAAGGCATCCCAATACTCTTGAAGGAATGACTGAACTTCGGTAAGGCTCTATGGTTCAAGTTAGGTGAAACCTTCAAAACAACCAAAGTGAACACAACTGAGTCACCAACAAGCTTAGGCTCAAACTCCATAGGACTAATAATATGCAATCCCTTTCGTTTCACACTTTTCTTTGTTTCTTGTGAGCTAACAAGTTTTGGAGGCAATGGGTTAAGGGAATATTCTTTCCATTAAACATGAAAGAGCAAGAATTGGATCGACTATAGATGGTCACACCATATATGGTCCTTATACTCGAGGATCTAGATAGGGACTAGACAACGCTTCTTGATAGCTATAGAATAAGTATCAACCTAGGAGATGCTATACGGCTGAGGGTGAAGAACTGGCCTCAACCCTAGATGGGATACAGTAGCCATCGAAATCGCATTAATGCAGCTGCCACTATCCACAATAACTTTACAGCCTTTATTATTGTAAGTGTGGAAGATGGCATGATGACGCCAATCATCGGTATCCTTTAGCTGGGTAAGAGTGCAACGGACGATACCGACTCTAGACGTATTTGGGGTAAGGAGACTGGTCTGAATATAACCTAAGAAGGTATCTTCACTATCCTCCAAGTCGTCAAACTCTTCCAACTTAGGTTTATAAAATCGGTCATCTAATGGCTCGTTAACTATACCTTCACGTTCTTCCATAACTAGGGCTTGGCTAGGACACTTAGAAGAAATGTGATCAAAATCCTTACGGTTGAAGCATTACAAAATGGGAGGGCGCCCTTGAAACCCCAGGACCTTTACCTTTACTATTTGATGTATGGGTAGCATTAGGAGGAGGAGTCCCTAAAATAGACTTAGGAGATGGAGTGGATGTAGAAGAAATTACAGTGTGGGTGTCACTACAAGTCCTATACGGGGACCTAGTCACTAACTCGTAATCTCGAACGAAAGAGTACGCATGGTTAAAAGTGGTGACACCTCCAAGGACAAGCTCACATCTAAGATCATCCCTTAAGCCTTGTCTAAACCTACTCAAACTCATGACTTCATTCTCAACAAGCTAATATCTCATTTGAAACTCATCAAACTAAGCAACGCACTCGGTGACAGGTCGATTGCCTTGTGTAAGTGTATTCCATTGATCCAACAAGTTACCCCTGTAAGATTGAGGTAAGTATTTATCTTGAAGACGACGCTTCATTTCATTCCAACTACCAACTTGTGGAGCATGACTCTTCTCTATGAGATCCTCAGCACTTTTTCAAAAGAGTTGAGCAGTGTCAATTAATTTCAGACTAGCAAATTAAACTCTCCGATCTTCTGGGACCCTACTCCAAGTGAAGAAACAACTCATATCTCTAACCATTTATTGAATACATTAGGGTCTAGACAACCATCAACTGTGGGAGGATCTAACTTAATGTTTCGAAAAATACGCTCTCCGTGGAAAGGGAGAGACTGTGTACCATAACAGTGATGTTCTCGCTCTCCTTAACGAACCTGATTTCCATCCCTATGATTATGTCTAATGTGGTGTTGACCACCCTGTGGACGACGATGAAGCCTATTAATGATGCTTCAGATTTTTCAGCTTTAGTCGAATATGAGGTTGGATCAAAGGTGTTCAACCTAGCGGCTATGACTCTATTTTTCTCACGAATAATCGCTACCTCAATTTGGACAGCCGCTAATTGGTTTTGTAACTGTTGTTGCCAATTGGCAAGTTGTGCCAACTATTGGGTAAGAGCCTCAATTTGAGATGGGTCCATGGCAAGGGTACTAGCACGTGACCACTATGCAATTGCATACACAGTACTCTAAGTGAAGTGCACTAATGAGATCAATAAACAATGGGTACTAATAGTGAAATAGCAATTTGAATTTTTTTTTTTAAACTTAAGAGATAGAATTACATAGGTCGAATTGTGGCAAGCTAATAATGCTGATGCGAAAAAAATAAAAAAAGCAAGGGCACAAATGACCAATCGAAAGGTCCAATCACATTGGGTAATCGGGGAGGAATGAGAGTTAATTTGCGAATTTTGGTCAAATAGGTTTTGAGGCCACAATTATTAAATAACAGCAACACAAATATGTAAATGATATGATCTTAAAATGAAGCAACAGTATAAAGTAAAAATAGATAAGAGCAGTGACTCCCTGTAGTTTGGTAGGTCGGAGTTGCTAACATGTGGATTCCAAACGGGCTAGTGTTCTACACTCCGTGCCAAATGTCATTAGCTTCTAAAATTACTCCAATTGCATCTGGTGAAGTAGCAATGTATTTATTTCTGTGGTGACCGTCCCTCTATTGCAGTGGCGGTAGGCGACGAAGGAGGTGGCGACATCTGGGGCGAGAAAAACAGATATGGCAGTGAGCTTATTTTGTAATTGTTGATGTTGGTGATGACTATTTAGGTGGAGTGATTTCGTGTCGTCGCGACTGGCAAGTGGAGGGCGACGGTGATTCAAATGGACTCAACAGATGGTGTCGGCCTGGGACGTGGCGTGGTAACCGATTGCGGTATCAATCGAGGGTGGACTCGTGGCATGTTGTGAGAAGGACGGCAAAATGAGTTGCAGCAGAGTCTAATGTTTGAAGATGGTGAAGAAGTGTCGTCGAAGTGGGTAGACGTCGACGAAAGACGAGATTGGACGTCTCCGGCGTGGAGTACCGTACTTTGGAGACAGTGAAGAAGTTAGGTATGGGCTGGACCTAGGTAGGTCTTTTATGTGTTAAATGGGTTGTGATACTATATGCTAAGTGGTTGGTTTATTTTGATTCAAGTAATGGTTGGGTTATTTTGAGATGTTGGAATTGGGCTAGAAGTAAGTGGTTAGATGATTATGATGGGAAGTAAGTGGTTGGATAATTATGATGGGAAGTGGGCTGTGTATGGAAGGAATAATGGGCCGAGTTAATTGGTTTTTAGGGTTATTGGGCTGCGTGGGTATGGGTTAAGGATAAAGGAATATTTGTGGGTATATTTGGGTTGAGTTTACGAAAGGTGGGCTGATTTTGTATGTGGGTTGATTGTAGGTAGGGTTTGATTGTTAGTGTCAAAATTTGTGAAACGGCACTCAACAGTAGCGGCAAATGTCTAAGATACAAAAATTGATTTTTTTTTCAGAAAATGATGGAGATACTAATACTGAATCTTTTTTTTTCCATGGTGAACAATAAACCTTTTTTTTTTATCAACTAAGAAAGAAAATTGAACAAGAAAACTGTTGCCTTACAACAAATTTTTTGTTTGTGTTGTTTCCAAGTTTTTGGGAAGAGGATAGGAAGAAAGTTTTGGATTGGAGATGAGAGATTGCTCAAATTTCGGCTCTGATACCAAATTTGGTGTAGCACCAACAGGAAAATTAATGGAGAAAAAAACAAATCTAGAAATAAGAGGGAATTAAGAAGGGGAATGGGGAAGAAGAAGATTCAACAGAAGAAGAAGAAAGTAGGAAGAGGAATATCGCCAAAAGCCACCAAAAGTTTATTCCTTCATCAACTAACGAAATTACATAGTAAAGTAAGTTTAAATAGTAAAAAAAAAAAAAAATTCAAAACCTTAACTTGACTGGGCTTGGGCCAATATAAGCCCAATTACATAAATAAGAATCCAAAACAATTAGAGTTTAAATATCATGCATATAATTGCTTCATATAACAAGAGATGAACATGAAATCAGCATCAGAAATGACCTAATGACTCCTGATTTACTCAGAAACTATCCTAGTTGCTCTATTTTTCATGTTGGGGAATCTTGATGCCTTGCAGGGCAATCGTTGGACGATCTACAATGCTACCGAAAAACAAATTATTGTAGCAAGCCCTTGGGCAAATCACTAAGTGAGAAACCCCTCAGAAACTCATTTGTCGGTCTAGAGGCAGCCTAAGTGGAAGAAGAAAACGTTGAGGAAGAATCGTCAGCTACTGCCGATCTAGAAACAGCTAAAGTGGAAGAAGAAAACGTTAAGGAAGAATCGTCAGCTGCTCTTACTGAACTTTTCCATGGATTTCTTGCTAATGGTACCATACGTACAGAAACAATCAATAGTGATCCTTCAACACCGACATTTTCCATTTCTGTGGATCATATGTAGAAAAAGAAATCGAAGTGAAAGAAAATGATCTAAAGCTGATCAATTTTGACTTGGAAAAGGTTATAGGATGTGAGGGTAGAGATGATAGTTGTAATCTCTCTTTAGGAAGTGTTAAAGGTGTGCCTCAAAATTAGGCTTTGGATTCTTCAATATTACGTATGATATTTGGAAAATCAATTGAATCCAAAATTAAGGAAATAAAATTTGGGCTCCGATTTTTTTTCCTTTTACATGATTTTTCTTAATTGTAACCTAACTTCTTACCTTTTAGGACTCTATTAGGATTATGGACGTCGTATATAAATTAAAGGTTCCTTTGTCAGTTTTATAGAAGCTTTTTTATTGTTCAGTTGTAATCTCTCCATATTGTCGGGTTTAATAAAATTTATCGTTCCTCTGCTTAGTTTCTCTTTTTCTACTTTAATCTTATTTTCGTGGTACGATCTTGAATATTTCATTATTACCATTAAATCTCAATCTTGCATCGCCTTTGGGATCAATAAGTGGTATCAGAGCATAGGTTGCAGGTTTTTCGTGATTTGGTCGAGATTTTTCAAGGTTGAATTCGTTAAAGTATGAAATTCCGCTGCTGGATCACAATACAAGATTTTCACTGCGACAAGTAAAGGTGAGGGTTGTGTTGACGCAGATGAATCTTAACGATGCTTTGCTGGGTTTTGAGAGGATGCCAATAAATTTGTCTATGGAGGAGAAACAATGGAGGGATCGAAAGGGTCTAGCGTAGATTCATCTTCACTTATCTAACAATATTCTGCAGGATGTCCTAAGAAGAAGACTACGGCTACTTTGTGGCTCAAGCTGGAGCTGACGAGCAAACTGACTCTAAAGCAGAAGCTGTATTCCTATCGCATGGTGGATGGAGGGTCACTGCAGGACTATCTTGCTGTGTTCAAGGGGATTGTTACAGATTTGGAGACGTTGGAGGTAAAATATGATGAAGAGGATCTAGCCTTGATCCTGTTGTGTTCGCTGCCCAGTTCTTTTTTGTCATTTTGTGATACTATATTATATAGTAGTGACACACTGACCATTGAGAAAGTATATGACACCCTGTTCTCAAAGAAGAAGATGGAGTTGTTGGTTGGAGATCCTACATCTAGGGTTGGGAATGCTCTGGTTACTCATGGTGATCGACGGAGGGGTAGATCGAAGGTGAGATACAACAATGTGTATTGTTATTACTACAAGAGAAAATGACATATTAAGAAAGATTGCGACAAGTTGCAGGGTAAAGATGATTTACATGCAAATCATGCGGGACAATCAGGTAACGAGACTAACATTGTTGAGAATTTTTCGGATGACGGAGATGTAATGTTGGTTGTATCTAATGGGAAATTTAAACCTGGGGAGTGGATTCTGGATTCTGCATGTTCTTATCATATGTGTCCTAATAAGATTTTGTTTCAGACATATGAAACAATGAAGCAAGGTGGAGTTGTCATGGAAAATAACCAATCTTGTCGGGTTGAAGGAATCGGTCGAGTCAGATTGAGGCTGCAGGATGGAACATTTAGAACAATTTATCAGCTTCGACATGTTCCTGACCTATAAAGGAATCTCATTTCGCTAAGTACCCTAGATGCAAAAATGATATAAATTCTCTGGAGGAGGTGGAGCCTTGAAAGTCCGAAAAGGAGTCTGAGATGTACTGGAGGGACGAAAAAAATTTGAGTTGTACATTTTGTAGGGGAGTGCAGAACCAATTAAGAGGAGACATTTGGACAAGTTTAGTACCGTGGTGGAAGTTTAGTTTGGTACAGTATCTCTTGTGTTGGGCTCTGAGTTGATTCAAAATACTGTTGGGAGAGCGTTGGTGATTCCGCTTTGCCACCAATTTCAGTGAGTACATTGTGTTCAGTTGTTGGAGTAAGACTCATCGAGCGTAGGTATCGTGGTGTCAGCAATGTTTGGGATGCTTATAGGGACGTTGAAGGCAATAGTTCCAACAAGGGACCTTCTGATTAAGCACTTGTTATGGTTTCTGCTACATGGTATGCTTCGACCCTGTTTGGTCAACAGTAATTCCTCAGTGGAATTTTGGGAACCCGAGAATTGGGTTCGAGTGTCGCTTGTGGATGCTGTGCAGAGGATGATGGTTTGGTGATGGAGAGTTTTAGTTTCTACGTTGAGGAGATTGGTCAGTCATTTCGATGCAGATGGATTTGAAATCTTGGAGTTTCATCCGCTGCACCAAAATTTTGAGTCAAGGTGGAGATTGTTAAGGGTGTGCCTCAAAATTAGGCTTTGGATTCTTCAAGATTACGTATGATATTTGGAAAATCAATTGAATCCAAAATTAAGGAAATAAAATTTGGGTTTCAAAATTTTTTTCCCTTTTACGTGATTTTTCTTCATTGTAACCTAACTTCTTACCTTTTAGGACTCTATTAGGATTATGGCTGCATCTTTAACATAGGTCAATTTTGAACTGTGTTTAATACATTAAATTAGACAAATTGTCCCATATTTTGCACACTCTAAAGCAATGATATTTAGAACCAGTTGTGATTAGCTCCACGCTACATTATACAATGAAATTGATATGTATTTTTTATTCAATAAAACTTACAAGAGTGACAATTATACTGTCACATAGAAAGTGAGGTCCTTATCCAATCTGAGGAAAGGGGTCTTAGCAATGAGCTTACTTTTGTCATCCATTATTTAACTATGATTGGTTGGAAGGAGACAAAAAAAAGTAGCTTTGTTTGATGAAAATTGACAAATTGTGTAATTGAAAAAAATTGATAAAAATTGTGGGGGTGAAAATTTGTATTTAAAATTCATGTTTGGTAGCTATAAAATTGATAAAATTTTTAACAAGGTTTCAATAAACCAAGACTCAATTTCGAGGAAATTGATTTTTCTTCCACCCAAGCTTGTACTTTGTTTTTTCCAGTTTTAATAAATATTTAAAAAAAAACACTCTGAAAACCACAAAATTGAACAATTAGTCCAATATTTGGTCAAGTTTTGTATTTATAAGAGTCCAAAAATTAAGCCAAACGTATGAAGAATTTGAATGAAAAGGGATTTGAGTCAAAGTCGAATGCAAACTTGGTCTCAAAAGAACCATGCTGGACTCACAAGGCCACGTTGGCCTGTCTGTCCGAGGAGCTGATGTGGCGTCCCCCATAGGAGAGGCGCCACATTGCTCCCTTTCGAACATGGTCGACGCGGCCCTATTCAAACAACTTTACCTGTCCCAAAATTGGCATTGCAAGCATGCGCAGGTATCTAAGCAGCACACGTCGCACAACGTTCTAGCTCTCGGGTCGGTGAAAACAGGGTCTTGCTAGCTTCGCCGATTTGCATCACTTCATCCTTGAGTAGTTTTTGATATTTTGGTCATAAATTCTCTCCCGATATTTGATTGAGATGGTTTTGTACACGACAAGTGTACTGAAATACGGAAATCGTTAAAAATTATATTTTAAGAAATATAAGTGATGTTGACCTTCTTATAATTGCAAAATTGCAAAAATCCCTTGATAAATGATTTGAATATTTGAAGACGAGGGGTTACGCGGCTTGAATCCTGATCTTCAAGAATTTGTTGACAATTTGATTTGTTGAAACTTGACTTATTCGATGCTTGATCTTTGGGGTTTGAACTTGAACTTGATTTGAAGGAGACTTTGATCTTCTCAGACTTGGCGTGAACTTGTTTGATTCGAAGAAGATTTTGATCTTCTTGGAGTTTATCGAATTTAGGTTTGAGAGGATTTCTTCCCTTCTTCCGACCTTGAAATTTTTTCAGCACTTCATGATTGCGTTCTCTGCTTTCTTTCTTGCTTTACTTTTACCTCTTCTTCTACCCCTGTCTTATGGACCATTGGTCCTATTTATATGGAAAAATTCGTGTTAATTTTGGTAATTACTCAATTATATTTAATTAAAATGAATAATTGAGTAATTATAATTTTATTTATTTGTTTGTTTATTTAAAATGACATGGGCCTTTGGGTTTATGGACCTTAGTAGACTTTAATTTAATTGAGCTAATGATTTAAATCGACTCAATCATTTTCTTTATTTATTTATTTTTAATTATTTATTATTATTATTATTATTATTATTATTATTATTATACAGGTTCAAAGTACATTTGAAAGATAACTTAAAGAGCTACAATTCTTCTAGATGTAAAATTTTTTCATTTCGAATGTTTGCTACCCAAAATATGGGTCTCAATTTGAGGCTAAAAATTTGGTGCATAACTTTTTTCGGCTATAAAGTTGATTTGTGAACATACTTGAACTATATTTCATTCCTTTAACCTCCAATTGCATCCAATTACTTGTGATTTTTAATCATCGTTTATGGCCTAAATCAATTGTTGAATGTTTGCATTTTGGTCCCCCTAATTTTGAATTTCTTTCTTTCCACTTTTTCATTTATTTCTTCAAATTCCAATAATTTGACTTGAGTTTTTCCTACCTAATAAATAAAATTAATATCTAATTAAACCATAAGTCATAAAAATTTATTACAATTATTCTCATTTAACAATCTGGACAAGTATATAAACTCTTTTCCTCACTCTTATTACTAATGCTTCTAAATTTGTCTATAAATTCTCCACAAATTACCACATCTACTGTGAATCTTCACTTCCCAAACAGTTTTTCAACTAATTAGAACCTTAATTTGCATTTTCTACTAATTTTCTCCAACACCAATGCAAAGTGACTGTCATTACTATTGGGATCGGTGGAAACGAAATGCAAGAATTGAGATTTAATGGACACTAATTTGAAGTATAATACAAGATCGTAAAATACCATGAACAAGATTAAAGTAAAAGATGAATTAAGCAGAGGAACGACGAATTTTATTAATATGGAGAGAATTACAACTGGACAGCAATGATGCTTCAACAACATTCAAAGAGGAGACTCATATTTATACCACACGAGTCTAGCGCTAAAAGAGTCCTAAAAAGGTAGAAATATATAATTCAATTAGACTTCTATTTAAGTCAAACTTCTAACAATCTCCACCTTGACTCAAAATTTCATTGCAATGAACAAAACTCTAAAATTTCTCCACCTTGAGAAATGATCCGTCTGCATCAGAATAACCAAGCTCTTCAACACAATAACCAAACTCTCCACGAAAATATATTCCTCCGCCCGGCGTCCACAAGCAACACCCGAACCCAAACCCGGGTTCCCAAATTCCTTCTGGAATTAACAATCACTGGACAGGGTCGAAGCACACCCTGTAGCAGAAACCACACCAAATGCACAATCAGAATGTCCTTTGCCAATATTGTCACCTTCAATGATTTCTAAAGCATTACAGACATCTCCAAAACTGTACTTACACTCAATAAGTCCATTGGCATTACAAGAACACAGTGTACCCGCTAAAATTGGTGGCAAAGCAGAATCACCAAAACTCCCTTGAGCAAAGTTCTTAACTGACCCAGAGCCAAACTCGAGAGGTACTGTACCAAATTGAATGTCCACCACGGTACTGAACTTGTCCAAATGTCTCTAAACTGGTTCTGCGCTCCCCTGCAAGATGTACAATTGGGATTTCCTCCGTCCCTCCAATACAATTCGGACACCCCTTCGAACCTTCAAGACTCCACCTCCACTAGAAAATTTGTACCATTTTTCATCCAAAGTACTCAGTGATATGAGATTCTTTATCAAGTCTGGAACATGGCGAACCTGATCAAGTGTCCTCACTGTTCCATTCTGTAGCCTCAATCCCGACCGATTCTTACAATCCGGCAAGATTGGTTGTTTCCCATGACAACTCCACCTTGCTTCACCGTCTCATATGTTTGAAACAAAGCCCTATTGGGACACATATGATACGAACAAGTAGAATCCAGAATCCACTCCTCAGGTTTGAATTCCCCGTCAGATACAACCAACATCACATCTCCATCATCACAAAAATTTTCAGCAATATTAGTCTCGTTCGAATTACCTAATTGCTCCGCATGACTTGCATGTAAATCACCTTTACCCTACAACTTGTCGCAATCTTTCTTGATGTATCCTTTCCTCTTGTAGTAATAACAATACACATTGCTGTACTTCACCTTCAATCTATCCCTCCGTCGATCACCATGAGTAACAAGAGCATCCCCACTCCTAGATGTAGGATCTCCAACCAACAGCTCCATCTTCTCCTTTGAGAACAGGGCGTCATATACCTCTTTAATGGATAACGAGTCACGACTATACGGAATAGTATCATGAAATGACGAAAAAGAATTGGGTAGCGAACACAACAGGACCAAGGCTAGATCATCTTCATTATATTTTACCTCCAACGTTTTCAAATCTGCAACGATCTCCTTGAACACAGCAATGTGGTCTTGCAGTGACCCTCCTTCCGCCATGCGATGAGAATACAACCTCTGCTTTAGAGTCAAATTGCTCGTCAAACTCTTTGTCATGCACAATTGCTCCAACTTGAGCCACAAAGCAGCCGCTGTCTTCTCCATCAAAATATCTTGCAGCAAATTGTTGGATAAATGAAGTTGGATTTGCGCTAAAGCCTTCCGATCCTTCCGTTGTTTCTCCTCCATAGACAAGTTTGCTGGCATCCTATCAAAACCTAGCAAAGCATCATCAAGATCTATCTACGTCAACACAGCTCTCACCTTTACTTGCCACAGCGAAAATCTTGTATTGCGATCTCATAGCGAAATTTCATACTTCAACGAATTCATCTTTGAAAAATCTCAACCAAATCACGAAGAACCTGCAACCTTCAACACCAAAAACTAAAAACTTCCGAACGTGCAAGAAGCAACACAGTTCAGAACCACAATTTTACCCAAAACTGAAATTAGACACCACCACAAGGTCCGTCTCGTCGTCCGGAGAGAACTACCTGAAGATACCATCGCCGGAAACTACCGCACGCGCCGCCACTCTCTCGCCGGAGTTCCCAATGCTGGCAACCGGCTAGAAACGAGCTGGCGACCTGTGACCTTTATGAACCGTCTCTGCCTGCTGAGTCCAATGGTGGTGTTCGTTTCTCCAAACTCTTTTTGGTTTGACCAGAAAAAACAAAAACAGATCCAGCAAAAAATCGAAAAATTGGACAGATTCGTTTTCTGATTTTCTGGTAATTGTCAGACCAATTTTTGATCAGTTTCAGGCTAGAAATCCACCAATAACCACGCTCTGATACCACTTGGAGACGAAAGGGATGACGTAATTGGTGATAAAATGGGTGTTGTGGATGAAGCTAATTTTGGAGATCTTTCGATTAAAATTAATGTCGAGGATGATAGGAATGAAAAAACAGAGCAGAGAATAATTGTAATAAATTATTGAATGTTTTTACGTTTTTTCCAATTTTTTTTTTTTTTTTTTTTGGCAAGTTTGATTGTAACCTAATTCAAATGTTAGCATCCACCACCGTTGGTGACAAAATTTGTAATTAGTCAAAAATATTTGTGAAAAAATGCCGTAAAGTTATCCAATCAACCTTGGGCGGGGCCTCAAGAGGGTGAGCCCAAAATAAACCCCAAAAGCCCAGATCAGAAAAGCGTGGGAACCATTTCCCGCCATTTTCCTCCTCCCCATCTTCCCCCAATGTACTTTACAAATGCATCAGCTGCTGATTTTACTACTGATAATTATTTTCTCCTTCACTCTTCAGATCCAATATCTGAAAACTTAATTTTTTTTTTTAAAAAAGGAAGAACGAAATTCAAACATGGAAATCATCCGACCTCAGAGGAAATCCTCATTTGCCTCTGCCTCCGCTGCTGTTCCAACAATCCCACTTTACCGTTCGGCACCGGATCTCGAAGTCCAACTCGAAGAATTTGAACTTTACGCAATTCAACGTCTCCGAGGTCTTTTTCCCTCTCTCGTAAATACATACACGGAATGTAACACTTCTAATTCCGAATTATTCTCCTAGGGGTTTTTGTTTATGAAAATAACATAAATAATAATTTAGAGCAGTAGAGAAAATGTTCTTAGTTTTAAATAATAAGGGAGTTTGAGATTTTGCCATATAGTCGGGTTTAATTGGATATTGGTTTAGATGCGTGATTCAACCGTGCTACTGTCATTTCTTTTGTGGGCCTTTATTCATTTACTGTCTTGGGTTTTGGAAGTGTCGATTTTGGAAATTAGGTATCTTCACTATTGTCTGAATTCAGGAGAATGTACCATTGTACCCATCTTCTTTAAGAAACATTTCAAATTTAAGGGAAAATGGGTTGTTTCTTTTATTGATGGTTTAAATTGCTCAATGCAGTTCTTAAAGGGATTTCAGATGGATTGTCCCGGGGCAAGAAACCCGACGAAATGGAGAAATTGGTATGTGAAAAGGTTCCATGTTCTCTTATCTGCCCATAAAATATACGTTTTTTTTTTCTTTTCCCTCTCTTTCTTTTACCCCCCTAAATGTCATTTCTGAACTTACTCAATGGAATCTGGTACAGGTAAAGGATTTATGGAAGGCAAATATGATGCATCCGGAAGCATCGGAGGTTGTCAACAAGGATGTCATTTCCCATTTTGTTCTGCGCCTTGTTTATTGCAGAGAGTAAGCCTATGTATACCGTGCTTTCTATTCTCCTCATAGTTTTGTCTCTCTAATTGCAAGGCTCACCTTTTCATTTTTCTTCTTTATTTCTATCGGACGTCTTATAGGGAGGAATTAAGCAAATGGTTTCTTTCAATGGAGACTGCCTTATTTTGCTATCGTTTTCAAAATGAAGCTCCTGAACCCCAGGTGTGATTGGATTTATAAAGTATTAGGCTCTGTTCCCAGTACTACAGTCATCAAATTCTTTCACATCTGATCATTGATCTCTTATTGGTTTCAATTTTGGCTGCAGAGGGCATTGTTGGACGAGTTTGACCTGCCATACAAAGCCGTAAGCACTGCTGAATATGAGGTAGTTTAAGGTTTCCTTAGGCTTCTAAGGATCGCTCATTTATCCATGTCCTTGAATCCTTGATGTGCTTATTACCACGAATATTCAATTGCATCATGCTGGCACTCCTTTATAAAATCACAAAAACACATGGTTACCTTGTATTCATCCAGTAACTTTTAACATTTTTTTCTTGTTTTGCAGGGTGTAAAAGATAAATTGAACCAAGTAGCACGCTCCATTGGTGGTCAAACTTCAACCAGTGGTATTTGCTGAATTGCTTCCTTGAACTTCAGCCATGGCAATATCCAGCAAAATATCCGCAATATTTATTTAAGAGTTTTCGCTCTAATTGATTTTTTTTTCTCTTTTTTGCTGCAGACACCAAATTCTACAAGGTATTGAATACTTATGCCCCTTCCTGTTCCTCCCCATTTTCCCATTAAACAATTCTTTGCTTCATCATACTGGCAATACCATTGCATTAGCTACGATGGTAGATTAAGTAGGCTATATGTATGCATATTCTTGACAAATATGACATGACTCCTGAAGGAAAAAAATTAGATGGCTCTTGTGAAAATCTAGCTAGAATTGCACTAGTAATTGTGGTTTCTTGGTTTCCCAACTATGATTTGTCGTTAGCCTCGCATTAGTTCTTGTTGATTTTCAACTTATTTGGTCCTTGTTTTCCATTATTGAAAAAACTGGAGGTTCCATTTGAGGAAGTTCCCGATCTTGTGGCAAAGCGTAAAGTATTTGTCCAAAAGGGAAATGCGTATTTTTCAATGAATCAGGTTAGTATATTACATGCTAATTGACTCACTTTCAATATAAACTGGATTTCATGTTTTCAACTGGGATATCAGGCGTCTTATATCTTCTTGTAGGTGATTTCCCTTCTTATGTCACAATACCGCAGCAATCTTTCAAAGGCACTTGCGTTGACAAAAAGGTTCTTCATAATTTTTCATTCAAAATTGTTTTCATTGGCTCCCCCCCCCCCCCCCCCCCCCCCCCCCCCCCCCCCCCCCCCCCCCCCCCCC